>NC_050521.1:10869958-10884743 GCF_002922805.2 Oryzias melastigma | reverse complement strand
ATTTTTTTTTTTTTTTTATGAAATTTTTTTTTCATGTTACTATGTTGTGCACACTAGAGTAGCCCAATTTTTTTTAAATGTTACTACAATTTTTATTTTTACTTTGATGTCCCTTTAGGGGCTCCATACTTTCATAAGATTTAGCAGACCACTTTAGTATGAGTACAGGGGGTGCCTTTCCTTATTGTGAAATCTGTCAGTTTAAAAAAAAAGCAGCACCAGCAATGAAAAAGAATTGAAACAACTTTAAAAAAGACAGAAAACTAGGAAGTCATAGACAGAAACAATTTCTGGGAACCTCTCACTAAACCTTCAAGGCTGATGTTACATAACAATAACCACTATTACTGTACGAGATGAGTGTACTGTCATTGAATTGAACAGGAAAACCCAAGTCCCAGCCCTTCAAGCGCTGGAAATAATGTGCGGAATTCCCTTCTCTTTAGCAAAAAATACACTTCTTTTCTGCATATTTCCTGTCCCGTTATGATACAGCACATGTCTGCTTGGTGTCTGCAGTCACAGATTCAAGGGTTTAACAGAAGCCCATATGAGTCATTTTTTGATGTTGTGCGACGGCGGCAAAAACTGTGAATGTGAGGCGAAAAATTGACGAGCCGCAAAAATCTCTGACACCTTTGTAAATGAGTCCCTGGGGACAGTGTGCGCAACTGTGATAGTCTGATAACTTTACGTTTGCTCACATTAAAGCTAAACCCACTTTCTTAAGTGGCTGTCATTACTGTTGCTCGTGATGTGTGTCCTGCAGCACTTCCGTCCCAACCAAGGTTAAGACAACAGTTAGAGAGAGTGCTTTTTTTATTAGCCATTTATTAGCCGTTGGAGATTTAGCGGCAAAACACCCCATACTCCCCTTAAAAAGAAAAATAAAAGAACATCTGGCAATGATGGGTGGTCATTCGAGGTTATATAAAGCCAACGAACAGGAATCTCCTACATGGAACTCCTTAAAAGTAAACCCAGAAGATTCCTGTTCCATAATGTGTGATTAAGACAGGCAGGCAGGGAGAAGCTCCTTGAAATTGAAATTTCATGTCGGACTTAGGAAAATATATTGCTGGGTCGCGATGCCGAGTCTGAAACAGATGTTCCAATCAGCAAGTTAAAAACAACAAAGGTGCAATTTGGAAAGACAAAGATCAGTCAGGAAGAGAGGGATTTCTGTTTCAGCTTCAGACATCTTGCAGTCCAGGTGAGTATGTGGACTTTCCCGTGCACACCACATGGACTCAGGCACGACGCGAGACAGAAATGAGCCCCCGCTGCAACTTGGCTGACCTCTCATCACTTCCATTTTACAGCCCAAACGTCCACGCAGGAAGAGACAAATTGACTCCAGAACAAATTAGCCACAACATAAATCCCCTCTAATACAAAGACTGACTGCACTGGAAAAATAAACGCTTCAGCGACGGAATGTAGCGCAGATTCAGACAAGACATGTAGCTTCCAGTTTTTATGGCCTCAATGTTTTATGAAGTAAATGACATTTCAATAGGTGAAATTTTAACTTCAGCTTATTAGATGAAATGAACAGAAACCGTCATTATGTCAGTCATTAACTCCACCTGTTGTGGGGGACTGAGCCGCTGCGCTTCATTTGAGGTGGTGTCAAAAGGTCGTTAAGCGACACACTTGACCTGTGCTCGTTTTTGACTGAGAAGCAGCGAGGAGTTAGACATTAAGTCAGTTTCTGCAGGCATTTACTGATAGTTACACATGTGAGAGTCAGGCAACCGAATGTGCCTCAGGACAAACAATAAACTACAAAGAGATACAATCAAATCGCTGATTTCTGTATAAAATAAATGTTTTTTTTTAATCTTCAATGTTCTGTTTCCTCAACATCACATGGCCTTCCTTTGGTGCTTTGTTGAGAAGCTTTGTCAAAAGCTGCTTTCTAAATGTGCTATATTTGGCTAAAATCTGTATTTCTTTAGCTTAGACAGAAATATTTAATATTTTTTGGAGGTAGTATTCTTGAATAAATTTAGTTACATTTTATTTTTATCTAATTTTTTTCATGAGTATATTATATATATATTTATTTCTTTTTTTTAATCATCATTTGTATTATTATTTCCCATATTTTACCCTGTTTTTGTGGTTTACTCCCCTGTCCAAGGACATTTATGCCTGATTTTTACTATTAGTTAATCCTAAAATAAAGTGTTACCCTTACAAATATGTAAATGCATAGATTTATTGTTTTATAGATTATATTTGCAGGTTTTACCTCTTTGAAGGAAGCAGGTTAGTGACTGTAAAAATCTAATAGCTTTAGCAGCCCTGTTAAAACAATATCCAGCTGTCTGACTGCCTTGCCATTGCTTTGTCCATAAATTTTAACAAAACTCAAATTAACTTCAAGAAGCTGCGGGAAGAAATCTTTGCTCAGGTAGCGTGTCACGCTTCCGTGACCTTTACTGGCCAGAACAATTCCAGGCTGTCTCTTGTCTCTGCATCCGCTTCCTCCTTTCGTCTTTCCCACGCTTTGCGTGTGGACAGTGAAGGAAATCTACTTAAAAACACTGCAAACAAAGCTTCGTATGCCCAAAGTGTGTGTGAGTGTGTATGTGTGTGGTGAGTCAGTGGGTGGGGGGTAACATGTGAACAGTGTTTCCTTTGTTTGGATGGGCTGTTTATGTGGAAGTGCTGAGGAAGACTTAGAGTGTACTTCAAGTAGTACACTATACCTGGCACAAGGTGAATGAACAACCATGCTTTTCAATCTGTCTCGTTTGGAGGAGTCACACTGAAACAATGCAGCTGTTTTTCTTTCTTTCTTTCTTTCTTTTTGCCAGAAAAACAAAACCCATTCTCCTCCAACATTGTTTAATCCTGCGCAAAGATAACAATAACTAGAAAAAAATGTCTCGTTTCCCTGATATAAAGAAAATTTGTTAAATGTACCGGAAACCCGAGAAACAGCCAACCAAAACATTCAAATCAGAGTTTCATGAAAACACAAAAGTGCGCCAAATTACCTGTCAGGATCACGGGCAGTCAGAGAAACAACACTGCTCCAAGCGGTTAAAGTTGGATCTGCAGTTCCACTGTTGCTTCAATTCTGCATCCGTGTGTGGAAACTTTATGATCACACTTACAATAGCAACTATTTATATGAAAATGTACCCAAAAAAAATCAAAGTACCCTTAGATAAACATACATTTATGTTCACCAAAATGCGCAAAAGTGCCCAAATATACCGGATTAAGTTCTTCCCTCTAATAATTTCTTCATTTCAGATAATTAAAAGTTGTATTATTGAGGGTTGGCTTCTTACCAGTTGTGAAAGGCGAACAGCAGAGGATGACAATGCCCATCTTGATGCAGTCGAACCAGAACATCTTTGCCAGCTCCACAAAAATCCCAGTTAAAAGTTTCTTGATGACTGTTTTTATTCCGGTTTATTTAACAAAACTTTCCTATTAATGAAAAATATAATGTGTCCTTTGAAAGTCTTTTCTTGAATCAAAACAACCTTGAAGAATATAAAAAGACCTAAGCAGCTGCGATTCTCCCGTTTTCCATGGCGCGTTTCGCGGGGGAGCTCCCCTGCGCAGCTGGCTGATCCAAATCCCGACTCCGCGATGAGGATCCAGAGGAGCCGCGGGGTCAGCGGGACAGGTGCAGCGGGAGGGGGGCAGAAATGAGGCGGCTGACAAGGTGAGGGTCTGCTGTAGACGGAGGGGAGGTGGAAACTCTCAGAAGTCAGTCAGGGCGCAGAGCTTTGGTGCGCGTAAAGTCCGCCGCTCGGGGGGTTTCTGAGCAGAACTGACAGTCCATGCGTGACACGCGTTATATGGAGGAAGGACGCGACGTCACTTTGCTGGGGTGGACACGGAAAAAGGGGAGACTTCTAGAAAATAAAAGTGAGCTTAGATTGGTCCAACATGAAGCACTAGAACAATTAAATCAGAGCTTTAATTAGATTATGGTCAAAGATTGCATGTTAATTACTGTTCGTTCTAATTTTAAGAAAGACCAAATATAAAACCTATTAAAAGGCAACATTTTAAAGCCATTGTATTGTTACACTGATATTGGTTTAGTCCCAGATGTACCCTTGTTTGATCATTTTCAGAACAAATTTGGACTCTCTTTCTTTCAAGATGTTTACAAAAAACTCCCAAAAATTATCTACTAATTTGGTTTCCTAAGGCGCACATTTTTCCAGCTTTAGAAAACAGTTGATGTTTTTGTCTCAAACTCAACTTTATTTTTATCCTACAGCATTTTTGATGCACAAGAGCACCTCAAAATACTTTAATAATTAAATAAATGGCAGTAAAAAAAAAAGCTGCTAAAAATCCACACTTATACACATCCCACAAAAGCAAACAGTCAATCAATAAAACTGTGTTGTGAGTTTCTCAGTTGTAAGTTTTTTTCTCTCACAGGATTTCCTCAGCACCATAATATAATGTCAATTTAAAACTGATTCCACACTCCTAAGGTATAAAAAGGTCCACGTATGCATCTCTTTAAGTGCTAGAACTCATTCTGAGGAGATGTCAGTTTTGTTTTTGTTTTTTTTATTTGAAATGAGGATTGCTATTTGTGTTTACAACAAATAGAAGAGAGGAAAACAATTTTAAATCAGTGAAGTCATGTTCTCCTTTTTACAAAAAACACTCAAATGGAGATTTTTGTTACTGAAGACAAACACTTGCAATCAAATTGTTGCTATTGTTGCCTCAATCATTACAAAATAACTAGATTATTGATTCATGAATGCAAACTGTGTGTTTAAATATAGATCTGATCAATAAAATACGTTTGAATGTTTTCTTAACCCTTTAACACCAGAGGTCCAGTGTTTATGTTCTTGATTTACTGTAACTTTTCAACCGCTAACATGATCAACGTCAAGAATCTGCTGGGATTATAGTGTTAATTAACGGTTAAAAGGTTACAGATTTTGTGTTTAAGCGTCACCGACGACGCCTCCGGTGTTAAAGGGTTAACTGTCCTGTGGTGATAACAGCAGTTATCTTGTCTCAAGAAAAAAAAAAAAAAACATCCAAACAGTTCCTATTATATCAAATTGAATCCATCTGTTCAAAATAAACATCAGCTGGATTTATTTTTGACTTCAACAACAGGAAGCATTGCTTTTTATATCAGTGTAAATAATCCGCTTTTGTCCAGCAGGACCCTGCGGTGTGTGGATGTGTTTCAGACGGGTTCTTTTATCATTGCCACAATTAGAGCACTGCTAGAGCATCCTGCCTTGGTGGTGATGGGAGGACGCCGTAAATGTAATGAGTAGCTTCTCTTCTCCATCTCTGCATTGGAAGGAAAAAGGGAATAAAAGTTTGGAAACAACTTGTTATGTCCCCCTATTGTAGGGGTCTGCAACCTGTGGAACCAGAGCCACGTGGCTTTTTTACCCCTCTATTTCGGCTCTTTGATTAAATTAAAATGTTTTAACCGTGAAAGAAAAAGAAGCTAAGTAGTAAAGCTAAAAAGAAGTAAAACTCAACTTAAACTTAGACTTAAATTTGAGCTTCATTTATCACAGAAAATCAATTTATCAGTAATAACAACCAGAATTAAAGCTATATTAAGTTATAATCCACAGGATTATTAAGAAGATTTTCTTTCTTTGAACAAATTTAAGGGTTTAAAGTGATTGATTCTCATGGTTTTAATGTATGTAGGGGTCACTTCATTAGCTCTGATTTACTTTTTGTTGGTTACATTTTTGAATTTGTGGCTGAAATGCACCAGAAATTGTAAAATATATATATATATTTTATCATTGATGACCTTACACTTCCAACTGCATGTGCTGCACTGACATGATCCTGTAGTGTATTTTATTTTGAAAGGAAGTCTTGCAAAGCTCTGTCAAGTTATAAACTATTTAAAAGCTATTTCTTCATGTTTATGTTTTATTTATGCCAAAAAACACAATAGTTTATTTAAATGTATCGTGTCAGTAGCAAAAACAGAAATATAAATCACTCTGTTATTTTTCTAAAAGGTGAGAAAAGACTTTATGGCTCCTACTGGGTTTTGGTTAGCAAGAAATCGAGCCGAATGGCTCTTTAAGTGTTGAAGGTTGCGAGAATCTTTTCTCTTGAGAAGCGAAATGGCCACAACTTAAGAATTTAGAGATTTTCAATAAACTTGACAGGTTTTAGTAGATTGCTTAGAGCAAATTGATAAAAGTTTGCTTGAAAAATGTAATTTCTCATATCTGGAGGGTTAAGAGAGCACACAAGTTTCTGTTATCTGCAGAAAGACAAATGATTAAAGATCCACACATTTAGTTTTCACAATACTGTTGAGGTTCAGTGACTCACTCTCACAGTTTCTGAAGTTAACAAAGTGTAAATAACGCATTATCATGAACTGATTAAGAAAAAAAAAACGCTAATCGCACAATGAACTGAGTTTGCACAGAACAGGTAATCATGTTCGCTCCAAATGTTTTAGCATGTGTTTACAATTAGGGCTTGAGCGAAGGAGACATTCCCATCAGGTCGTGAGGGCAGCAGATAAGTCTCCTGATGGACAATTGCTGGAAGCTGCTTGCTGAGCGGGTGGATCTGAAGTGATTTATTTTAGAAGCTGATGTTCAAAACACACTTGGGAGGACTAACTGGCTCTACATACACACCAAGCATTCTTCTTTTTGGCCTGAATGAACCCAACTTCTTCTTTCAAAAGGGGCATTGAGTCAAATTAGTTTGTTTTTTTATAAAAAAAAAAACTTGGAGTAAATGTAGGTTAAATAACCAAAACAATGTCCTAACTGAAATATAGCCCCAAAGTGGCATGTGAAAAATACTGTATTTTGTCCTCTAAACAAAAAATAATTATCATGGATGATTTATTTTGGTGCTAAAATTATAAAGGGCAAAACAAGGTTCAATGACATTAGTTTTTTACAATATTAATAGCACTGATTAACATTCAAAACTGAAATAACTTTTCAGGTTTTAGGCTTTTTCATACACTTAATTTTTATTTTAAATTATTTTGAGTTATGTATTTGACTGTCAAACTCTATTTGCAGGCAAATCTTTGCAGCTCTACCTTCAAAGAACTTTATGATGTTTGCAAAACTATATAAATTAGTAACTATTTCTCAATTGCACAAAACAATTTGTAAATGTATTATATATAATATTGAAGTGTATTTCAAAATTCTTAAATGCTGTATGCCCTTTATATTAATCACAATTTAAACTATTAAAATTCCTGTAACTTTTGAATGATTTCATGAAGTAACTTCCCAAGACTGTCTCTTTTGAGTCTTGACATAACAATATGTGCCTTTAAACTTCCACTTCAATCATCTCTTGATAAATTGTCAAAGTGTCCCCAGTGGGTTTTTAACTATGATTATGCAGTTTTTAGCCAAAAATAATTTTAAAAACCTATAATTTTCTAGAACATGGTTTCTACAGAACAGCAGTTATTCAGAAAATCACCTCTAAGTTGTGGGCAGAACTGTTGGAGTGAAGCAAGCCTGCCCTCATTTCCCACCATCCCCTTGTTTACACTCTTCTGCTAGCTTACAGCCCCTCACAATCCCAAGATAACATTAATGGTGCAATAAAAATGGCGAGCAATATTGGAGCTATCCAGCCATACAATTTTGAGACAGATACCAGCTTGGACGAGGAAAACGAAGACGTTCATGGATCTTTTTGTCAGCAAATGGATTTCCAGCAGATTTTTTTTGTCTTCTCCTGATTCACAATAATTTTAATAATGAAATCCTTAAAAATACAACTTTAAGTTTTAATTTCTGTATTTATGTCCTCCATCATGAGAAAAATGCCACAAGAACATGCGACAAACACACAAAAATATTTTTTTAAAGTGGATTTTTATGGTTCAGTTTTTTGTGTCTGTGTGTGTTTTCCTTAGATTACTTCATGCATGTTCTGTTGGGTTATGTGTTTTCAAAACCCATTTAGTAAATCCATTCAGCTTCTCCTTCTCTACAGAGTCATTCTGGAGTTCTGTTAGGGGAAGCTAAGGTGCTCGCAGGCCAGCTGAGAGATACAGTCCCTCCAGCGTGTTCTGGGTCTCCTCTTGGTGGGACGTGCCCTGAATCCATCTACAAAGAGGTGTCCAGCCGGCAAAAGAGATGACTGAGCCATCGTAGTGGGTTTCTATCAGTGTGGATGGGAAGTGGCTCTACTTCAAACTCCAACCAAATGACCAAACTCCTCATGTTTTCTCTAAAGTAGCTTCCACAGCTAGTTTCGAGACTCTTTTCCTCTGAGTCATGATCCAAAGCTCCGTGTCACACCAGTTTTCCATAAGTACTTTTCTAGTTTTAGCTAATTAAACTTCAGTATTCTTAAGACCATGATTCTATATAGCCACTAAAGCTGGTAAGTAAAACTTTTACAGGAATTTTGGCTCAAATATTTTTGAAGAGGTTTTCACTGGAAGGTTTTGATGCATGAATTGTTTTTTAAGGTCATGTCGCAGCATCTCAATCATGTTTAGGTCAGGATATGAATTAACCCAACACTCCAAAGTCTTTGGTCATTTTAAGCCATTAGAAGGTGGATCAGTCAGTGGGCTTCAACTTGAAGTGACAAGCAGACAGATAAGTCATCTGCTGGATTTGTTATAGACAATGACATTTTTGGTTCCACAGCAAGTCTTCCAGGTGTTGAAGTAAAATCCAAATCACATTGCTGTAACATGTATATTTTCTCATACCCTGTGCTACTTTGACTAGTTGTTGTAGACACACCTCATTTAGAAAAGATTGACTTTAATCTCATCAGTCCTCTGATTATTTACTCAAAGATAGCGGGGTCTTTCAAAATCCCTTAAATGAGTTGTTACTTCACTCTTGGGGTTACTTGTACAAGCCAATCCTGAGATGGGTTGCAATCATTGACTGTATAAGATAACTGGAATGAGAGAGTGTGACATCACCCATTGAAAATGCGTTACCTCCAGCACCAGCAAATGAAGCTTATTCAGTCCACATATTTTCAGAATACAGGCGTCCTCATATTGGAACTACTCGACAACCATTGGTCAAAGTCGGTGTGAGTCAAGGTTTCTATGGCAACTACTGTTGCCAAACCCAATTGAAGTCGTTAATGTTCGAAGAGAATGGCCTTCACTAATAATTGTTAACATTTCAGAAATAGCATCAAAATCAAACATTTTTGACAAATTGTGACAGTTTCATTTGTTTTTCCCTGAATGTTTTTGGATCGCAGCACAATGCCAACGTTAAAATCTTCACTTTGTCATGCTGGTGTTATACATTATTTTTTGTCTATGGGTATGTTTGTGGTTTGTGTGTGTACTTTTGTCCTGCAGTGGAAAGCAAACTGATCCAAATAAAAGTATATCCTTTGATTTTTTACATTGTTTTTATTCTGTTGTTTATTATTCTACAATAAACTCTTAATCTACTGAAAAGCATAAATACAAAATGAAAAATCTAGTCTGAATCTAAGAAAGCGAGTATTGCCGTATATATAATGGCTTCTACCATGTATATTTTAATTGCACATTTGATAAATGATTACTGAAAACAGAAAAAAGTTGAACTTTTTAAATTTAAGCACATTTTTAAGCTTATTTACTTTTCAGAAAATGATCAAATAGTTTTGATAAGAATTAAACCTGATATATGTCATTTTGTGAATTTGATTTTTTTAATCATCTGAACCAGCACATAACATTGAATAAATAATAAGTAATACAGATAGTAAAAACATACATCTATGAACCCCTTTAACACAGACATGAATCATGGCTTTGTAACGAGGCTCCAGAACCACATGACATGTGGCTTTTTTATTCTTCAATTATGGCTCTCTAGTTTTGAAGACAATTGTAATAATTTAAATGAATAATTTAATTGTTTTAGTTAGTTTTTTATTATTATTTAAAATTATGAAATATATGTTTGGTCAATTTTATATTTGATAGTAAATTGTGAAAAATAAGAATGCACCATAAAAGAAAATACCATTGTTGACTAGGCTTTCTGGAATTTTTTTTTATTCAGATAAATCTGCTGCAGCAAGAGGATCTGATTTGACACAAGGTGTTTTATTTTGAAAGGAACTTGTATGAGCTGCCGTCAAAAGTAAAATAAGCTAAAATGGTTAGAAATAGAAAAATAACACTGTTGTATAATTCAATTACCGGAAATATTTAAAAGCTACATAAAGTGAGTGTATTTAAAATGTAAATTTAAGCTTTGAATGGGTTTTAGTCAGTAGAAATTTGGCCCAAATGGCGATTTCAGTGTGCTTGTCTTCTTCAGTAAACGGAGACAGGAAGTAACGCTGCAGTCGTTGACGTCGACGTCCATAGTAGACGTCCGCCTAATTTTCGCGGGCATTTTCGAGTGACTGCGAATTCTCCTTTGCTGAGACATGTACTTCAGATAAGTCTGTGTACCGAACTTTTGGAAATGGACGAATTAATTTCGACTATAACATGTGAGTATGAGTTGGTTTCACCACATTATGCGGCTAATTACTGTTAAAGACGAGAATTATTGTAACTGCGTCAGCAGCGGTGAAGTAAGCTAGCTAAGCCCTCAACTAGTAACTTTTCCTTTTAGCTTTAGCCTTTGTCTGATGATGAAAAAATAGTTTGCTTTAAAAAAATTATTAAAAATTTACTTTATTTTCATTTACATAAAAAACTACTTTTTTTAAAAAAGTAAACCCCACCTTAACAAAAATGTGTAGGCTGCCATATGAAGTAATTATTCATTAATTAACTATCAGTGGGGTTTTCATAGTTTTGTTCAATTTTTGAAGCTTATTGTGGAGCAATTGCTGATAAGAAGTTTAGGGTATTGAAAACGTTTTTCTTTCTTTCTTTTTTTTTAATTTTATTTAAATGTTGAACCATCCATCCATTTTCTTGATCGCTTCTTCCCTTTCGGGGTCGCGGGGGGTGCCGGAGCCTATCCCGGCTACTGAAGGGCGAAGGCGGGGTACACCCTGGACAGGTCGCCAGTCTGTCGCAGGGCCTCAATCACACACCCATTCACTCACCCATTCACACCTAGGGGCAATTTAGAGTCACCAATTAACCTATGAAGCATGTTTTTGGACGGTGGGAGGAAGCCGGAGTCCCCGGTGAAAACCCACGCATGCACGGGGAGAACATGCAAACTCCACACAGAAAGGTCCCAGCCGGGAGTCGAACCGGGGCCTTCTCGCTGTTAACAAATTTATAATTAATATTATTCATTCCAGGGATGTCAAACACCATCGCACAGGGGGCCAAAATCCTTCTTAGGTGATGGGTCGAGCAAGATAAACATTTATTGTACTAAAACTACATTTCAAAAACTAAAAAAAGTAATTTTTTTAACATTACTATGAATAAAAACAGGCAGAAATATTATTCCAGATTACATCAATTTAAACTTTAAAGAACGTTCAATATTTTACTCTCCGTAGAAATATATTTTGTCAAATATATACTACTTAGAAATAAGCGCAAGATTACATCGGGCCATCAATAACAATAAACCAAAAAGATCTGGTGGGCCGAACAGAATAACCCTGAGGGCCGGATGCGGCCCCTGGGCCTTGACTTTAACATATGTGATGTATTGGGGCTGCTCTGATTGTATGTTTTACTGTTTGTGTTTTTATCTTGAGTTTTTATGATATTGTGGGGCTTTTAAAAAACTTTTTTTCCTATATTTTTTTACTTTAATTGTTTCAACATTTTAGTTGTCGTTTTAATGATTTGAGGTTGTATTGTTCGCCGCCTTTTTTGAATGTGCTCATTTTGGTGCCATGTAAATTCCAGACTTTGCTCAAGCTTGGATAAAAATGATTAATAGTATTTGGGAGATATCAATTTCAGAAACAGGCTTGGAAAAAACATCCAGTGATTTTCTCACTGTCCATCCATCCATCCATTTTCCTGACCGCTTCTTCCGTTTCGGGGTCGCGGGGGTGCCGGAGCCTAACCCGGCTGCTGATGGGCGAAGGCGGGGTACACCCTGGACAGGTCGCCAGTCTGTCTCAGGGCCTCAATCACACACATTCACATTCACATTCACACCTAGGGGCAATTTAGAGTCACCAATTAACCTATGAAGCATGTTTTTGGACGGTGGGAGGAAGCCGGAGTCCCCGGTGAAAACCCACACATGCACGGGGAGAACATGCAAACTCCACACAGAAAGGTCCCAGCCGGGATTCGAACCGGGGCCTTCTCGCTGTGAGGAAAGAGCGCTAACCACTGCGCCACCGTGCAGCCCTCTCACTGTCCAATATGGTTTAAAAACAAAAACAAAGCAGAATAACTAAAAAACAAAATGATCTGTTTATTTAAAAAAAAAAGTGGGAATTTAATTCTTTGCATCTACAAAAACAGCTGAGAAGTGCAAATAGCACTAACCATTATGTTTTGACTGTGAACTTCACTCATAATAATTTTAACACCCATTTTTTTCAAGAAGTACAGAGTGTAATTTGTTTCAGCTTTAAATGCAACAACATGCGGCCTCACCAATCTTAAAAGCATATGCCAGAACCCATCCATCCATCCATCTTCTTGTCCGCTGCTTCCCTGTTGGGGTCGTGGTCGTGCCGGAGCCTATCCCGGCTTCTGAAGGGTGAAGGCGGGGTTCACCCTGGACAGGTCGCCAGTCTGTCGCAGGGCCTCAATCACACACACATTCACACCTAGGGGCAATTTAGAGTCACCAATGAACCTATGAAGCTGGAGTCCCCGGTGAAAACCCACGCATGCACGGGGAGAACATGCAAACTCCACACAGAAATGTCCCAGCCGGGATTTGAACCAGGGCCTTCTCGCTGTGAGGCAAGAGCACTAACCACTGCGCCACCCCTATTATGCCAGAACCCTTTTTCTGCAATGGAAGCTACTGTCAAAGGGAGCATGAGATGCATCACATCTTTTTCTTCTTGTGTGTCCATTCATTTTAAATATTCTGCTTTTACACAGGTCTCACTGAAAATTTACTGCAAGAAAATCTGACAGATTATGAGGGGGTCATAGACAAGCTTTTCTCTGAAGTCTCGGCCTTAGATTCCTTCCTCAAAATACCAGATCCTCAGGTAAATTCATCAATTGTTTTAGATTGTACTACTTGATTATAGTCTATAGCAGGGGCGTCCAAAGTCAGTCCTTGTGTCCTAGATGTTTTCCAACAAACCTGTCATTGAAGCTCCTTATTGGCCAAACATGCCTGACCCAGGTAATCAACAGCAGATAAGGCAGGATTACTGGAAAACCAGGAGGAAGGAGGACTGACTTTGGACATCCCTGGTCTATAGTCTTAGACAGATATGTTCATGTGTAGCTATAACTTTTGCAACCACAACATACAGTGTTTTTTTACCCAATCCCAACATATCTAGAAACTGCAACTTAAAGTTAATATTACTTTTTTTTTCTTATCTACTTTTTAGTAGCAAACTTGACTGTTTTAAGTCTAGCAACATTAATTACAGGTATGTTTTTTGTCTCTTTGTTTATTGGGACAGTTTGAGCAGTGTGCCATCCAGCTGTGGAATTGGGCTGTTACCAAGAATGTGGGAAATGCCATAACTGAAATTCAAAAAGCTAAAGGTATTCTTCCAATCATAGACCATTTCCTAAAACCCAAGCACATTTATGGGGATTGGAGGCAAGGTTAGTGCTATATTTGCTAATATTTCTATCATCCTCAGTTCGCCATGTTGCATGCAACCTGCTGTATTGCTATGAGTCTGACAGTCCAACAGAGGGCGCCATTCAAAAACAAATCTTGGTTTGTAATTCTGCAGGTTGTCTGTTTTAGAGCCTGGGATTTCAGGATGATAAGGCCCCTGTGTTGATATCTTATCCTTCCAGATGGCCAAGAAAGCAGGGAGAACCTGGCTGAACTGCAAAAATTTTCAGATGGCAGATCACTTTCTGAGGCTTGCTGTCAAGGTGGGAAACAGACTTTGGATTAAAAATGGAAAAGTTTTGAGCTGAAAGTAGAAGCATGGAATTAATTTTTTTTTGTTTGTTTTACAAATGATCCAACACGGTATATTCCTAGAGCTTGGAAACCCTTTATGCCCATCTAATGTCTAGAGCCAATGAAGCACCTGGCGTCTCTTCATCCAAGGCAGATGTGGAGAAAGACCTTCTTCAAATCCTGTCGTGCCAGGCTGAGTCGGTGAGCAGTGCTGCATGTGATGTTCAACACCTTAAATGTGAATATTTGTTCTTGTGATATTTTGCAGCTTGGGAGGTGCTGTTCTGACAGACTTGCAGTGTGAAGTGTAAGACAGTAAAATTGTGAACTGAGAAACAATGATAGAGGGGTTCTGTAATTTCTAATTGAGAGCATTACATTTCCCTACATTTAATAGAGTAGGATCTTTGTTACAGGCGATGGCTCAGGGAAACAACCAAGAAGCCATAGTGTTCATAAAGCGATGCAAAGACATACTGCTGCGGCTGCCAAATGAAGTAAAAAAAAACTCATTTGTTATCAGCTACCTTGTTGTTTGTTTTCTTACTCTCAAAACACATGTTAAAAGTGAGGGGGATGTTAAGTGTGAGCTCTCATCACAGACGGCGTACCTCTCCCTCATGTGTTACAACATTGGACTCGAGGCATACAGTTTGACAAAGTTTGAAGATGGTGTATTCTGGCTGAGGTACTTGGTTGTTTAATGTTTATAAAAAAGTAATAAATAAAGACTTGCAGGGTAAAAATTACATCTCTTTCTCCATATTTATTTGTTTATGTAGGGAAAGCTATGACATTGGAAA
>NC_050521.1:10868961-10869908 GCF_002922805.2 Oryzias melastigma | reverse complement strand
CAAACCACATCACCAAATCACTTGACGCAAAAACATTTTCGATATCACAACAACATTTTAAAACGTGGAACAAAAAGTATAAAACAACATTACATTTTAGAAACAAAAAATAAAAAACAAAAAAACTTTTCAGAAAAGAAAATGAACTCAAGCATTTTAAAAGGCACACGAACAAATAAAAAAGAGAAACAAACAATGAATAAAAGAAAAATTTAAAAATAAAACTTTTCAGAAAAGAAAATGAAAATTTTCAAAGATCAAAACAATTGAACAAAAGCTAAACGAAATTACAATTAAAAAAATATTTGAAAAAATAAAAATAAAACAAAAAACTTTTTTTTTCAAATCTGAAACCAAAATGAAATGTTGAAAAATGAAAACCAAAAAAGATAAAACTTTTCAGAAAAGAAAATGAGAAATTTCAAATATCGAAACGATTAAACAAGCAAAACGAAATAATAATAAAAAAAAAAAAATATCAGAAACCAAAATGAAATGTTGAAAAATGAAAACCTAAAAGCTACCGGAAGAGGTAGGTACTTTAGGATTTAGACGGACATCGCTGATTGGATGATGACGTTTAATTTCGACCTACTCTCAACGGCTGTGACCAAGAGGGAAAAGCAAAGCCGAAGGATGTTTTACCTGAAGCGCGGTAAAGAATTAATTGAGGCTTCGCCGAACTTTTGCAGTGGCTGTGGTCATAAAATTAAAGAGCAATTTTCAGTTGGAGACACCGTACGACATTTGAGTAAGTACACGAGCATGATCAATGTTTGTAGTCGCTTAATGTAGTCGCTTAATACCGCTTAATACCGCTAGCAGGCAGCAGGCGTAACAAAATGCTTTAGAACTTTTGGTAATAACACCATAAACTTTTCTAACAGACTAAAACATCTTAGTCCGTCTAAGTGGGACTTTTTAATTTAATTTGGTTTAGTATTTTT
>NC_050521.1:10867401-10868756 GCF_002922805.2 Oryzias melastigma | reverse complement strand
ATATATATATTTTATTATTTTGATTTTAACAATTTAAACAAGTTTTTTTGTATGAAAATATGGATCATATTTGGTCTAAAATGCTTAATAGTTCTGAAGATATTAAAGCTAGAGTCACCAAACTTTCTGTACTGATTAATGATGAGCTCATTGTTCTACTACAACAAAGATTATTGCAGAAATTTACTTTATTCTTTTTTCAGATTTTTTACATGATTTTCAATCATATTTGGTCTAAAATTCTTAATAGCTCTGAAGATATTAAGGTTAAAGTCACAAAACTTTCTGTACTGACTAATGATGATCTCATTGTTCTACTACAACAAATATTTTTACAGAAATTTACTTTTTTGATTTTTTAAAGATTTATTTTGTGTCATATTTGGTCTAAAATGCTTATTAACTGAGGATTTTAAAGTCAAAGTCACAAAACTGTCTGTACTTACTAATCTTAAACTTACTGTTCTACTACACAACAATTATGGCTGAAATTTACTTTCCTTTTTTTATTACATGAATATGGATCATACTTGTTCTAAAATTGTTAAGAAATTTCTAAGGATTTTAAAAAATAAGACTTTTGATTAAATGATATTTGTAAGTTTTGTTCAAAACATATTAATTCTAACTGACCGATACCACTTGTTATTTTTTGAAAACATAATACTACAGTTTCCAAACCTTCTACTTTAACTAACGTTTTTCATGCCAGCCCAACTACAGTCAAAATATTTTTTAAGTCACCATCTGTATTTTATTTTCTGCCATAATCTCTGTTGTAGTAGAACAATGAGCTCATCATTAATCAGTACAGAAAGTTTGGTGAGTCTAACTTTAATATCTTCAGAGCTATTAAGCATTTTAGACCAAATATGATTGGAAATCATGTAAAAAATCTGAAAAAAGAATAAAGTAAATTTCTGCCATAATCTTTGTTCTAGTAGAACAATGAGCTTATTGTTAGTCAGTGCAGAAAGTTTGGTGACTCTAGCTTTAATATCTTCAGAGCTATTAAGCATTTTAGGCTAAATATGATCCATACTCATGCAAAAAAATCAGACAAATTAATAAAATAAATCTTTGCCATGATCTTTGTTGTAGTTGACCCGTAAACTCATCATTAGTCAGTACAGAAAGTTTGGTGACTCTAACCTTAATATTCCTAGAGCTATTGAGCATATTTTTCATGCTTCATATCTATTAAAATTGTTAAAATCAAAATGATAAAAAAATATATATATTTTTTTTCAAAATCTTTATTGTAGCAAAAATATGGTGACGAATCTCTATCAGTAGTTCACACAAAAGTCGATATTTATTTGTTTCTGAGAGGTTATTGACTTTTACAGAATGGC
>NC_050521.1:10778306-10865289 GCF_002922805.2 Oryzias melastigma | reverse complement strand
ATCTTTTCAGAAAGGAAAATGAAAAATGTCAAAGATCAAAACAATTGAACAAAAGCTAAACGAAATTACAATTAAAAAAATATTTGAAAAAAAAAATAAAACAAAAAACTTGAAATGATGAAAAATGAAATGTTGAAAAATGAAAACAATAAAGATTTTATATTTTATTATTTTGATTTTAACAATTTTAATAGATATCAAGCATGAAAAATATGCTCAATAGCTCTAGGAATATTAGGGTTAGAGTCACCAAACTTTCTGTACTGACTAATGATGAGTTTACGGGTCAACTACAACAAAGATCATGGCAAAGATTTATTTTATTAATTTGTCAGATTTTTTTGCACGAGTATGGATCATATTTAGTCTAAAATGCTTAATAGTTCTGAAGATATTAAAGTTAAAGTCACCAAACGTTCTGTACTGATTAATGAGGAGCTCATTGTTCTACTACAACAAAGATTATGGCAGAAAATAAAATACAGATGGTGACTTAAAAAATATTTTGACTGTAGTTAGGCTGGCATGAAAAACGTTAGTTAAAGTAGGTTTGGAAACTGTAGTATTATGTTTTCAAAAATAACAAGTGGTATCGGTCAGTTAGAATTAATGTGTCTTGAACAAAACTTACAAATAACATTTAATCAAAAGTCTTATGTTTTAAAATCCTTAGAAATTTCTTAACAATTTTAGAACAAGTATGATCCATATTTATGTAATAAAAAAAGGAAAGTAAATTTCAGCCATAATTGTTGTGTAGTAGAACAGTAAGTTTAAGATTAGTAAGTACAGACAGTTTTGTGACTTTGACTTCAAAATCTTCAGTTAATAAGCATTTTAGACCAAATATGATACAAAACAAATCTTTAAAAAATCAAAAAAGTAAATTTCTGTAAAAATATTTGTTCTAGTAGAACAATGAGCTCATCATTAGTCAGTACTAAAAGTTTTGTGACTCCAACCTTAATATCTTCAGAGCTATTAAGCATTTTAGACCAAATATGATTGAAAATCATGTAAAAAATTCAAAAGAAAATCAAAAAAGTAAATTTCTGCAATAATCTTTGTTGTAGTAGAACAATGAGCTCATCATTAGTCAGTACAGAAGGTTTGGTGTTTCTAGCTTTAATATCTTCAGAACCATTAAGCATTTTAGACCAAATATGATCCATATTTTCATACAAAAAAAATGGAAAAAAAAGGAAAAAAGGAAATTTCTGCAAAAATCTTTGTTCTAGTAGAACAATGAACTTATTGTTAGTCAGTACAAAAAGTTTGGTGACTCTAACCCTAATATTCCTAGAGCTATTGAGCATATTTTTCATGCTTGATATCTATTAAAATTGTTAAAATAAAAATAATAATATATATATTTTCAAAATCTTTATTGTAGCACAAATATGGTGACGAATCTCTATCAGTAGTTCACACAAAGTCGATATTTATTTGTTTCTGAGAGGTTATTGCCTTTTACAGAATAGCCTTCTCTGGAAGCTTGCACTTTGTAGACGGTCCCTTAGCAGCCGTGTCGCTGCCGTCTCTCCATCTGCAGCCTGAAGAGAACACTTTTTATTAAACGGATAAAAACAATATTTTTTCTTTCGAAATAGTTGTGTAGGCGACTCTCTGTGTTGACACAAGATGATTGAGATACTTGCTGTCATATTTGAACGTTTTTCTGAAGAGCTATTGAGCCCGGAAGTGCGAATGTGTGAATATCTTTCTAACTTTACCGAACTAACAATTGCCCCGGTCCCCGTAGTTCGGTCAAAATAGCACGAATCATCTCATGAAGTGGAGAGTAGTTACTTCTTCTAAACAGTCCGGCATTTTTTAAATGCGTTTTCAATGTCCGCATACTAATAAAGGTTTGGTGATTAGTTCGGAGTAGATCCAGTATGACATCATAAGCATGTCCTGAATAAAAATATTCACTGATAGCAGCAGCAGAGTTTGGGTCGCCAGCAATGTTCATGTTTTTATTTGAAGAGCTGCATGACCAATAACTTCCGGTTGAAAAGGCAAGTAAACGTCATCATCCAATCAGCGATGTCCGTCTAAATCCCAAAGTACCTACCTCTTCCGGTAAGTTTTTGGTTTTCATTTTTCAAAATTTCATTTTGGTTTCTCATTCATTTTTTTTTATTTTTTTTTGTAATTTCGTCTAGCTTTTGTTTAATTGTTTTGATCTTTGAAATTTCTCATTTTCTTTTCTGAAAAGTTTTATGTTTTTTGGTTTTCATTTTTCAACATTTCATTTTGGTTTCGGATTTGAAAAAAAAGTTTTTTGTTTTATTTTTTTTTCAAATATTTTTTTAATTGTAATTTCGTTTAGCTTTTGTTCAATTGTTTTGATCTTTGAAATTTTTCATTTTCTTTTCTGAAAAGTTTTATTTTTTAATTTTTCTTTTATTCATTATTTGTTTCTCTTTTTTATTTGTTCTTGTGACTTTTAAAATGCTTGAGTTCATTTTCCTTTCTGAAAAGTTTTTTTTTGTTGTTTTTTATTTTTTGTTTCTAAAATATAATGTTGTCTTATACTTTTTGTTCCGCGTTTTAAAATGTTGTTGTGATATCTAAATGTTTTTGCGTCAAGTTATTTGTTAATGTGATTTGCACTTCAGGGCCACCGTAGCTCTAAGACAATAAATAGAGTCCGGAATGCTAACCTTTGAAAACAAGAGATAAAAAACTCAAATATTTTCAATGTCACTCACAACAGGCCAAAATTTTGCGGCTGCTCGCCACATGCTACTTTGAGTGGGACTGTGAGAAATTTCAGGAGAAGGCTCTAAATGCTGTCAGTTTAGCAAACAAGGTAGGATATGGGACATTATTACATCACATATTTATTATAAAAGGATGAAGAGTGATTCTCCTCCGGTGTTCTTTGGCAGGAATATGTGACCCCACTTGGACTTTTCCTGAAGATCAGAATTCTCCTCAGATGCAGAGCCCCAGACAGCTCTGTTAGAGCAGGTCAGTCATAATCAAACTGCTGTCAGTGATGTGCTGAAAAATAAAAATGGCATAATGGGTCTAATATCAGCAGTCATGCAGCTTTTAAGACTCAGATTGGATGTTTCCCTAAAGTGTGTCATTTGAATCTTTGGGTGACAAACAGACAAGTAAAGTTGCACCACAAACCTGTTTTTTCAGGTCTTAATGAGATCCTGGAATTGAAAGTTTCTCTTGATGTGTGTTTGGAAACAGTGAGACTGCTCATGTCTAAAGACAGGTAAGGAAGGAAAAAAAAACGGCTTAGTTTATTTGCTTGATGGAAATAATAATGCATCTTAAATGGATGAAGAGTCAGGCATTTACTATGCACCTCTGAAAATGCATCTTTTGTGATTATTCTAGAGAAGTGCTGGCATTTGAGTATTTGGAAACTGTGTGTCAGCACTTCGAGTCCTCTCCTAACCTGGGAACTGCTCTTGTCTTGCACATTGAGCTGCTGCTGCAAAGAGGCATGGTGCAGCAGGGCAGACAGAAGATAAAAGATGTCATTACAGGTACTTCACTTCTCCCCTAACGTTTCACACAGCCTTTTTTGAGTAGTAATCCAGGCAATGCTTTCTTAACCATGCAGCTTTTTTGTGATGATTTTCATTTCGGACCAGGACACTATGCTGGTAAACAGCTGGCACCAGAGGCCCTCAAAAGTTTGCATGTCATGCTGTGGGATCAGGCATCCAAACACGTTGAGGTTTGTCAAGTAACCTGGTTATCTTTTTCACAGTTACTGACCTCAGAAGAAAATTAATTAAATCATTTTGATTTTTGCAGGTTAAAAATTATTCTGAGGCTCTCCAGTGGCTTGACTACTCTCTCAGCTTCTTTAAGGCAGGTCAGATAGACTCAAACTTATCCAAACTGCAGAGGAACAGAGCAACTTGCTTTCTAAAATTAAAGCAGTTGGAAAAGGTGAGATTTTCAGGCCACAGCATAAAATTTCTGAAACAAACCTCTCATCCTGAGGTGTCATTTGTCCAGCTTCAAATGGCGTTTACCTAATGGCTAGGATGTACTGTATATTTTTAACTTCTGTTGGCTAATATACCATGCATCCATCTTCAAAACCTTATGAATCCCTTTCAGGGTCACGGGGTTGCTGGAGCAAACCCAACTACCATTGGGTAAAGGCAGGGTACATCTTGAACAGGTCGCCTGTGTTTCTTAGGGCCACACACTCAGTACTCACATCTAGAGGCAATTTAGACTTGCCAATTAAACTATGAAGTATGTTCTTTGACCGTGGGAGGAAGCCGGAGAGAGTCCACACGCATAGAAAGGGATTTGAACCAGGGCAGTAGAGAACATTAACCTAAGCTAGCGTGTCTAGTTCAGGTGCTACAGAAGAGAAGATGGTATCTTCCCATTGACTGCGGTCAAATGAGTTGCCGTTCACTAGGGGTGTTGCGGATCACAAAACTCACGGTTCGGATCGTGTCACGGTTTTAGGGTCACGGTTCGGATCACTTTTCGGATCAGTAAAAAGTTAAAAAAAAAAAAAACAAAAAAAACACCACCAACAACAACAACAACAACAACAACAACATGAAAGCTAAATTAATTTTTGGAAACGTTTCAAATCATATATTCAAAATGAATATAAAGTACTTCCCTTACACAAAAGTTCAAAACTTTTGCTCACTGAGGCCTATTTATTAAAACAAAAAATCTTTAAAGTTTGAACACAAGCAAAATGCTAAAACTTGTAGTTTCTGAATACATACAAATCTACAAAAACAGAGAAAAGAATGCTTAAAAATAGTTTTGAAAATACCAAATCTATCTGGTGTTCACTTGAAATACAAATGTTCTGATCCCACTCGCCAAATGGGGACATTTAAATATTTAAAATAATAATAATTATCTGTAAAACGTGGCACTGTTGCACCCGCTTTTCCTGGTGATCTTTTTGGCTTGCCATAAAATCATGTCCATTACGGATGTATTCTTTGAATCCAGAAATTGAAACGTGTACTGATGCTTTTATTCAGGTCTTAACATTAAATAAACCTGATATCTATCCATCCGCGTCAAGTTGAGTAAAGTTTGTGACGGAAGCTGCAGGGTTTTTCCTGGCTTAAAATAAGGTGGTGGTGTCTCGTGGGGACTTCAGATTTGTATACCTTAACAAGTTTATTTTATTATTATTATTATGTAACTTTATTGAACATTCTTTCAATTTACATATTTTACTATAGATCACCTCATTATAAAACAGAAATGTAACTAACAAGCCTAATTTTGATACACAATAAAACAACAAATTATTCTAGTTTGAAGCTCCATACAAAAGCTTCAGAAGAAACCCTCAAATTCATGGCCCCGCCCCCTTGTCCGTTTACGAGCACTCTCTCCTTTCCGCGCGGCAATAGACAGACTGTCTCCTTTTTTCTTTTTTCACGGAGGTTCTCCTCTAAATCAGGTGTTTAAACTCCTGATTTTAAAGCGTGTCTTCTCTCCCTTAAACTCTGTGGGTCTGACGGTAACAAACAGCTGTGGAAGAATAGTCCAGTCGGACCGAACCATTTTCAATTAAGAGGAAGGGGGGTCCACAGACGATGTTTCCAAAACAAAATATATAATTATTGTTACCTTGACATTAAAATCAAAATATTTGCGATTATATATTGGTTATTGGTTTACTGAAATTATTTTTTCTGTTGTATCATTTTGTCATCATTCGGGTCTCCGTGGACTCTCTCTCAGTCTGGGCTCCTAGAATCAGCCACATCCCCCCTTTTCCAGGAGCTGGTGGCGGCCGACACCAAATTCTCTATGCAGGAAAAGCGCTGAAAGCTCCGCCCACACGCAGCGGGAGATTCAGGAACAGACTTTAAGAAATAACCGTGAAGCTGTTACTTCAGCGCTGGTCAAAACAAAGAGGATTTACAGGAATTTGACAGAATTTCATTGATGTGAACGGACAATGATTAAAATTATGAGAGCCCAAGGTGTGTGCGCTCGCTGGGGGTGGGGGTCGGAGTGGTCCGCGGTACACACGTGTCCGAACCGTGTCCCGAACCGTGGCTTCTGATCCGTACGGACCACGGATAATCCGTGATCCGCAACACCCCTACCGTTCACATTTCCGTGGTCAAATCAGCCGTCACTGAATTATTTGTGTGAGTTTCATACGATACTTATGGTAGCTGAGAACACAGGAAAATCTCCACGGACCCTCTTGATGTGACTACGGACATACGAACGGCGGCTCATTTGACGGCAGTCTTTTGTAGTAAGTTTGGTCAACGAAGCACTTCACTTCCTCGTCTGAGCTGACACCCGGCTCAAAATGATACAGCTAGACATTACTGATATTGCTTGACATTTTTATGTAGCAGTGATGAGGATTTACGCTAGTGAGACAAGGAGCATTGATAATCAGACGGGAGATTAGCGGATGGGTTTCTCAGATCTAGCTCCAAAAGCCACGCCCCCTCAGAGGAGATTTTGGATGTGGCGTGGGTCCCTGGGCAGTGGAGCCTTCTCTGCAGCTCTGCAGACGTTGGTGCTGTCTGCTCCTGCTGTAAAATTGGAGGGGATTCCACCACGAGGGAGCGCTGAGTCGTTCAGCTCTACGCCTGGCTCTCTGGCACAAACAGCCAGTCGAAGAATCCACTCCCTGGGTGTGCAGAAGTGGAGCTTGTCAACAGCAGCAGATCAGAGTGGGCCGGTGGGGTGATCAACTTTCTACGCCCTGTGGGTGTTTATTTAGAAGGGCCTCACACTGCTATCGCCGAACTTGAAAATTCTGATGACCCAGAATTCTAGCAGCATTTAAACACATCACTTATGGACGAATCTTGGAGACATAAAAAGAGTTTCACATCAGAATTGTGTGTTAATGTGGTTTTGTGTGTGTATAACAAACAATTATTGCGTAATTTGTGTGTGTAGTTAGTTTCAAGCTGTTTTATTTAAAGTTGTGCATGTGTAAATTGTATTTTGTATTTTTCTTAATGTAATAATTCTAGTATTTATGCATAAAATGTATGAGTTACAAATCAAGAATTACACACGCACAAATCGGGTTGATACTATTTCCTCTCCATAATAAACTACTCAATTAACATGTATCTCTTTTTTTTTTAAAAAAAAAAAGCTGTATGCCATGATCCAAGAGTTTTTTATTGGTTTTATAAATAAGCAATACAATTGAACTTTCTATTGCTTGCAGACTAGTACCTTTTGAAAAAAGGGTGGCGTTTACCTCCAGTGGATGATTTTTCTGTTCTCCACCTGCAAAAAATGGATTTCCGTCAATTTTCTGAGAAGTAAAACAGTAGTTTCATTTTGCCATCAAACACTGAATCAGCTTTTTGCCCTCTCAAGGATGTGTGGGCAACTAGTTTGATGAATTTTGTGGGTTTGGAGATGGATAATAATCTGACTCCTCCTGTTCTCTGCATGCGAGGGTTATATGGTCTTTGCTGAAAGTCTGTTGAGCCTAAAGTCAATCTACAATTGGGATGATTCAACTGATGTCAATCTCTTCATTGAAACTTGTTTTTTTAGGCTAAAGAAGCAGCTAAAGAGGCAGAAAGATGTGACCCTCACAGCATCTTCACTCAGTTCATTGTTTACAAGATTTATGTGCAAGAGAGCGATGCAGAGAAAGGTATGCTCACAAATGACTGGTGCAATGCATGTTCAATGGAGTTCTGGATGGACATCAATGTTCCAGTTTCACTGCTGCTGCATTTTCAACAATGTCTGTGTCGCTGCATCTGCATCAGCTGCTGAAGCCTTGAGTGTGATGTCATTGCTGTCCAAGAAAGCAGTATTCAGCAAGGACAGACTGCTGGCAACCGAGACTGCAGCTTCTTACCTCTTCAGTCTGGCTGCTCAGAATGCTCTGGAGGTAGACCCCATCACCGAACATCACTTTTTCAAAAGGAGCGCATTTCCCACACTAGTAGTATTTTGATGATGATATGGTGCATCGTAAGTGCTACTTGCAGCTTGGTCACAGTGAAATTAGCACAAATGCAAGTGTTGGCGAGTGGGAAGATGGTGAGACATCTTGTCCTTGTCACTTAGATCATGTTGCATTTCAAGGACGGTCTCCTTTAAGCCATCAAAGCCCCTTACTGAACAGAAACAAAACATGATTGTTTTCTTCTTCCTGCACACCTGTCAGAAAACACGGTTGCACATCTGTCTGTGCTTGTGAAGAACATGTGCAAGGAAGATGAGAATGTTTGTTCCCTCTGGCAGAATGGACAGCAGGAAACTGCCATCAAAGCGCTGGAGGTTTTGTGTGAAAACACCAAAGAGGAAGCTCTGATTCTGACTGCTCTGAGGTCTGTACCAACAGCAGTGCAACTTCAAAACATCATGTCAAAGTTCTAATGTTGTGCCTCACAGGGTATGAAGATATTACTGACCTGGAAATCAATGTAAACAAAACACGTTTTTATATGAAATTAATATTGTACATCCCATACTTTATTTTTAATATAATTAAAGACCCACTCCAATGCAAATTCTGTTTTTATATGTTATCGTAGCATTTTTTTTCTCATGGTGAAGGACATACTGTATATAAATAACATTAATCTCAAAATTGTATTTCTTTTGTTTT
This sequence comes from Oryzias melastigma, assembly GCF_002922805.2. Classification (NCBI taxonomy): domain Eukaryota; kingdom Metazoa; phylum Chordata; class Actinopteri; order Beloniformes; family Adrianichthyidae; genus Oryzias; species Oryzias melastigma. The sequence continues at coordinate 10,856,690 of NC_050521.1, read as the reverse complement.
CACAAATCTTTGTGAATCTGACTATAAAGGCAGTTAGAAAACAATCGTAGTTGTCATCTTGAAACTATAATCGGTGGGCCACAAGTTCACCGCTCCACTCCATTCTGATTCATCCTCAAATAGATCAAATAATATTTTTGTTTTTCTCGTCTGAGCTCACATCTGGCTTTTATTATTTTTGGATAAAGGTGGCATAATCATAAATAAAAGACCACTGGAAACACATTTATTATATATCAAATGATTGGTATGGGTCTTTAAAGGTTATTACACTGATTTCATTCAGTACAACATGTTATTTTCTTAAAAGTAAAACAAACAAAATAAATAAAGAAAGGAAGTTACATTTGTGCAAATACATTTTTGAAGGTGACCATTAATGGAGAAGCAGTGGACCTGTTCCCCAGTTTATCTCCGTGATCCACTTACCTAGATTCTGTTCTTTCCTCAGCAGAATTGTGTCTGTGTGTAAATCAGTTAGTAGGTGAGAGAAACGAGGTCAGCTCTGGCTTCATTCATATTTTTTTACAGGTGTTTGGTTCGACTTGTGCTCTCTACAAACAAAACAACAAAGGACTTGAGGTGTAGTAAAAAGATAATCTGTGGGTTTTTTTTTCTTTTCTTTTATTTGATATTTATCATTCTCAATCCCAACAGTCATCTGGATGTGCTGCTGTCATATTTAAAAATGGGTGAGTACTGTTACTGCTGATGTGTTTTGATGCATGTTTTTAGCTGAACTTGGAGATGTGAAGCACAACACTCATTTTTAGGATTTACGTATTATTTCACTGCAGCTCTGCAGGCAGCTTCATGCCAGTCCTTGACTGTGGAGCAGCGCACAGATCAAGCTAACTGGTTTCATAAGACAGGTACTATTTTCCTACAACTTAAATCTAAAATTGAATGTAGCCAAACTAAATCATGTCCACCACTGCTGTGCTTTTTGTTGTCGTTGTAGCTTGGAACTTGGCCTTGCAATGTGAGAGCAAACCAGACAGAATGAGAGACTTCTATGTTCTCTCCTACCAGGCAAGTCAGAAGTTATCTTTCAAATGAAAACTTTACAAACGTTCACCTCTTGTTTTACAAACAGCCTGGCTCATGTTTGATATAAAAACAGTTTGTTATGTTTAAAGAGATCTTTTGTTTTTTTTGTCCTTCACATTACTTCACAATACTTGTCATTTGTCCGTCGAGTTGAATCAAATTGTAATATATCTTTAAATATTTTGATTGCTGCCCTGCAGATAACCTCGGCGTGACACTTACCTCTGACATTAGGGGCCTCACAGACATATTGTCACTCACCTGGGATCATCATTTCTGGGTACCCCATCCTCACAGAGGGGGTGTGGTCAGGGATTAGTATTACAGGCTTGTCCACCCATAATAATCTGGTGACAGTGGCACATGATAGCAAACCCAAGTCTTGTGAGGGAAAAAAATTAATTGGGGTTATATGGTTCTGGTAGGATTAAAATTATTTCTGAAAATATCAATCAGTTTAACAGTCCATTTTAAAAAAATCTGGCTTTTGAAAACAGATAAGATTTTAGAGTTTTAACATACAGGAAAATCCTAAGCAATGGATAAAATCAGTTTTGATTAGGTGTAGAAGCTGTAAAAATGAAAAGTGGAGTTGATTTGAGACTATATTAAATATATACAAGGTGCTTTCATGCAAACACTGTCATTAGCCTTAAACAGACTTAAACATGTTAAATATTTAAATGTATACATTCATTTAAATATTTTTAATGAACATATACAAAGATAATAGTTGTGAAAGTCACAAATATTGTGTGCATCTTAAACAGATGTCAATTAACAGCAGAAATGTCCATAATTACATAATTTATGGCAAAAAATGACAATAAATTTAAATGTAATTCTTTTTAGTGTAAATTAAGGTACATTGCAGAATACTAGTAACCTAAACTCTACAATTTATTTGGAAATTTTGAATCCTTTGTTTTTATAGCAGTTATGGATTTGAAGTCTTTTTCCCCTCTGTTGAATTGTTTTCCCTTTAAAGCATTTGCATTAATTATTGATGCTCTTTGCGTGACCTCACAGCTCTCCCAGCTGTGCCCCCCTGACCGCACCTTGCTCATGGGCCAGAGGACTTGCCTGCTAATGGCTGTGGACATCTCTTTGTCGCTCTTCGGGAAGTCTCCCCACTCTGCACAGGTGCGTCACCCACCTCCCATTTCCTACATTTATCACATTCACTAGCCACACAGATGGAAATTTACCAAGACCGATGGAGAGGAGAGAAGAGAGGTGACTAACAACATTGGTGCAGGCGTAGGTGTTATATTTTAATCCCCCTGCTTTTGAAGACAAATGCAACACTAGGTGGCGACAGTGCCTCCAGAATGTTGGTGTATGGATGTTTGGTTCACAGACAGAGGAGCTCACCCAGGCTTTGGAGTACATTCAGACCTGCTGGGAGGTTTGGAAAACCCTGAAAGCATCAGGTACATGAAGATGTTACAGTATCAGGACACGAGCAGTGTTAATAAAGTGAAGATTTTATTTTCTTTCAGGAAGCTTTCCAAACGACCCAACCGAGTCTCTACTGCTACTGTATGAGTTTGAAACTCGGGCTAAGCTGAACGACCCAAAGGTGGAGACCATACTGGAGTCTGTCCTGGAGCTTGAAACTGTTGAAACCAAAGTTTTGGAGTCCATGGCAGGTTCGATAAAACTAACCGTATCTTGTTATCTGAGATTGCAACATAAACATTTTACTGCCTGCAAATATTTACTAAATTAACTGTTATTTTTAACCCAATAAAGCACTGGCGATGGAGCCCCCAGCCCACTTCCCTGTGCTGTGTAAGAAGGCCCTGAGGGTCTCACTGTCGCTGCATAAGAAGCAACCACAGATGGACCTGGATCACTGCAGGCATCTTTACACCGCTCCTTTATCACTTCACTTCTGTTTGTTACTGGAATCAAACGGTCTCTGATTTTGATTTCCATCTCAGCAAGATTGTCCACACTCTGATCAAGCTGTCCCTCCCAAGTGGCGTGTCAGAGGTGGGACCCCAAGACCTGGAGGAGGTGTGGGACTACTTCCAGGAGGACCTGTCCATCATCACAGCCGCAGTGAGTCAGCACCAGTCACAAGCCGACATCCCTCAACTCCCTCCAGCAGAACTGGACCCTGCTATATAATTAACCCCCTCTCCTCCACTCCCTGCCTGTTCTAGAAGCATCCTTTTTTATCAATGGGTTTTTCAGCTGCACTTCAATTAGCAGATGCTTCATTCACCACCCCTTCCTGCCAATTTGAATGTTAATGCGCTGCACAAATCATCACACATCCAGTGAGCTGCAGCTCTGAAAGAGGCCTGGAATTATTGAGGCATCCTGCTGCTTTAGAAACAGCACATATTTCCTCTTCTAGAGTGGCTTCGTACTTGGAAGCCATTCAAGTCTTTGGATCAAAGTGTCAAGGTTAAAAAATAACTTAAATCAGATGGCTTGTTTTCTATTCTATGTCATTGGTAAAGGTAAACATGCAAATGAGCTGGATTGCAGGATGATTTTCTTGGTTCTTGTTAGTTTAGAATGCTATAAACCACTTTTCTGAGTGAGTTGTCCAGGTGGCCTCTATTTAACAGCCTTTTGAAACATCTTCCTGCTCTTCTCTGCAGCCGGATGACTTTGCAGAGATGGAGACTGTATGGCTGCTGACTCATGCCTGGAACACAGGACTACTGCTGTATAATCTGACTCAATACACCGAAGCTGAAAAGTGGTTTGGCCTTGCAATGAGATTCGTCCGCTATCTGCGATCCCAGCGAGAGAGCTACGAGAAAATGGTGGGAAACAGTGGGAGTTTACCACATATTTACAGTTGTTTAAAATAAAATTCAGTTTATTGTGCACCAATGTTGATGAAGCAAAGGCTACCAAAACTTGTTTTAAGATAAATATATTTAAAAAGTTTTGTAGTTTTATTTTTTGCTCCATTAAGTTTCAGTGGTTTGTTATATGTCCACAGATATCTAGTCGCTACAGTGAAATCCTGGAGAGACTGGACGCAGCAAAGAGAAACCGTCATTGAAGCACAGACAAGCAGGTCATCTCTTTCCATCTTCTATTTTCTGTTTGCTGCAGTTAGACTGTTGGAGTGATTTGATCACATGTTCTAGTAATTTATGGTTCGATTGTTGTGATTTGATCACGTTTTAGTCATTTGTAGTTCGGCTGTTGTGGTGATTTGATCACATGTTTTAGTCATTTGTAGTTCTGCTGTTGTAGTGATTTGATCACATGTTTTAGTCATTTGTAGTTCGGCTGTTGTGGTGATTTGATCACATGTTTTAGCAGTCTGTAGTTCAACTGTTATCCATTTGTTTGCACTCTTGTGAATTGAAGATAAAATGTAAACAAATCCCTTTAGAAAGTCACTTCTCTTCAAATCCAAAGGCCTTCAGAGAAGAAAAATAAAACACATCAGAATGATAACTGAGTCACATATTTTATTTCCAAACAAATAAACTCTTTTCAAGTCCTGAAATAAACTTCAAAACAAAATCGGCAGGACTGTGTGGACCCTCATGACTAGGACAGGGAAGACCATGAGGCCGAGTGTCCTGATAGGCTGTACCACCTGCAGTGACAGGAAGGAGACTACTGTACAATCAAAGGGTTCATGTTAGCAAGCACTTACTGCACAGGTGTGCTAGAATGTGACCGAATCATCACCCAGAATGTACAAACAAGATCTCTGACCCCCCCCCAAAAAAAAAATATTAAGTGTATATGTAGTAATTTCTCTCAGCAGAACTACCCTCATCAGTTACACACACACTCACACAGCGCCATTCAGGTTCCATCTTGTTCGCATGACTTGAATGGAAATAGTAAATGAGATCAAGTTCTTTGGGTTTGACATGGCTGACTGAGGTATGACTACCACTAACATGTTAACAGTCAGCTGGATTTGAACACTAGAGGACCAACTCTAATCTTCTAATGATTGACTCTCCCCTCCTGGTTTTCATGACGATTTGTAGGTTTCTGCCTTCACTTTATTTTACAATAGATAAATCATTTTAAATCTATACACCCAGACATGTTCCACAAGATTTCACATGTAGACAGGCCCTACATCAGGGAAGGGGATTCCCTTCAGACTAGTTAAGTTTTCCAATAGGCATTTGTAGAGAAAAACCAACATTACAGCACATTTGTATGGAAATTATATCTCAAGAGTAGCTCAATCTTTACTTACCTGACATTTTGTTGTCTATAAAACATGTTTGTCCCAGTTTGATTCACACATGCATGAAGCACAGGTGAGGAGGATCTGCTGGGGGCTTATTTACATTGTACAGCTACCACACCCTTTGAAACAGTCTGCAAACAGTTTATAAATGGCTCTGTTCCCGTCAGTTATTCCCTGATCTCTGGTTTTGACACAGGTAATGACAGCTGGTTTAGCAGTGGTGCCTGGCTGGTGGGCACACCGGTTTGGAAAAATGCCTGCAAGCACAGGTGCTCTGTAAGTGGGGAGGAGCAAGGGACCCACAGGTCTAGGTCAACACTTCTTGCTGGGTCTGGCTTTCTGTGAAGCAGGGGGAGTAAAAGGATGCTTTTGCACTCTTCAAAAAGCTGACAAAAGCAAGAATGTTCACAGGATCTTGTACAGCAGAAGTCCTCCTCCAGATGTGCCCACTCCACGTGTTTAGGGCCAGTGGAGCTTCCGTCCGGGAGGTGATTCAAAGATTACCAAACTAGTTCACAGCCTCAAAAGAAAGAAGACGACCTGTTGGTACTGTCCACTTTGAGAGAGGAACAAACATATTACTGACAGCACTCTGAGTGCTTATTTGTTCTGTTTTGGCAACTATGAACTTTTTGTTATCGTTCCATCATAGCCCCTCAGTCACAGGAGAATGGCATCTGAACATTAGGATTCCGGGGCTGGTCGAGCTCACCCCAACACTCCAGAGCTCAGCGCAGCGCTCCGTCACCTTCCAGCACCAGCATTATTAGGAATTTACAGATACACAAAGCCTCAAGTTTTACTCAAACACAGCTTTAGTGTTTTTATGGTAGGGGGACAATTCAAAACAGGTTATAACTATTTGACTTTAAGAACATCCAATACAATTGTTGTCTTGTTCTACCCGTTTTAAGTTCGCCACAATGGCGGCAGATAGGACAGTACCATGTCACCAATCTTAAGTGAATCCTCTGGAAAGGCAGAGAGTGTAAGAGGGTGGTCTGCTGCTAAACAGGAGTTAGACGCCTTCGGCTGTCTAAATTTAATCCAGATTTAGAAATTACAGAGGATAAAGATTGAAAACAGGGAAGAGGAAAGTTGCCCACAGGGGTGAGACTCGCTTTAATCTATTGCACTCAACATCAGGCCTCCCTACAGCTGCAGGACTCAAAATAATGCAGAGAAAAATGCTCCTTTCTGTTATCTCATCAGCCGTTTGCAGCTTTCCTCACAGACAACAGGTAGTCACAAAACAGAATTTGTATTTGATGTAAGGCAGTTTGGTGTTTTGCAGAGAGCCCAGATACACGTCTCTACCTCCATCCTTCACAGAGCAGCTAAAAACCACAAGCAAAAAAAAAAAAAAAAACTTAAAAGAAGAAATAAAATCTCACAGCCCCCCAGATTGACAATTTCTAGTGAAGTGTAAAATGTGTACTCTTAATATGCGGTAAAATCTCAGTAGAATTTATCATTTATTTTATGATTTTTTATAATATAAATGTAGAGATTCACAACACATTTCTTCCACTTGATCTGCCTTTCAGTGTCTTTATCTGCTGCGGCACAGACAACTGGCAGACAAACAGCAAGCCGGTTTGCGAATCACCAGTTTCTTCAGGCTTCTCCGCTCAGTATAAACAAGAGACAACAGTACCATCAGCAGGGCTCCATTTCATCCAGTCTGTTTAGAAAAGCACAAAAGAAAGAAAGCCAAACCTTCAGCTTCTCACCTCGTCTTTGAATATGACTTGATGAACATTTACAGTGTTCAAACTTGGTGTGATTCGTCTTTCTTCTCCTGCCACCTCTTCTAAAATCCCTGCTCGTGTCCAGACATCGGCGCATCGTACTGATCTCCAGGCAGCCCCAGTTTACAACAGGATTTGTTCTTTTTTTTCCCTTTTTGATTTCTTTGACAGATTCCTTTGGATGGCATTTCTAGTCTTGTATGGATTTTGTTGAGAACTCATGCAGGGGTGTGCACAGTCACAGTAATGGTGATAAGACTTCTTTTTCATTTAGAGAGTAACATAATGATGACACTAAAACTTGATATGAAACATATCTGCAAAAAGGAGGCGAGGAGGGGGCTATGTGGGCGTGTGGTTGGGGTCTCTGGGGGGAGAGGAGGAAGAGGGGGAGCTCCGCACTAACGCAGAGAGAGCGGCAGGGAGCTCAGAGCTTCTCTGAGGAGGGGATCCAGATGTAGGGCCCAGACTGCTCCTCGATGATGAGCTTGATTTTGTTGTAGATTTCCTCTAGCGAGTCACCCTGGACAATAGCTGGAGACAAACAGGAGCAGAGGTGTTTCTTATGTTCAGGTGAATGGATGAAGTTGCCTTCATTAATAATGATTCAAGCCAAGAAGCTGCTTTTATTCTGGGATTTTTTGATTCACTTCTTGGTATGTTTGCCAGGTGAAAGCCCACCTGAGCTCTAGTGCAAACTGAACAAGTGAATCCCATTCTGCCTTAACCAGCAGACAAAAAAAGGGAAGTTAGACGTTAGCATCAGACTTTATGATTAGAAAGAGAAAGTAAAACAACCCACAGAACGAGTTTGAAGAGTGATTCAAACTAAAAGGTGAATTTTTCTACATTTCATGCCTTCAAACTTCAAATGTCTTTTGTTTTTGCTAATCTAAAACTTTAAAAAGACTTGAATGAATTAAAAACGTTTCTCAATGGGGAGTCTTACCGGTGAAAAACTCTCCAAAGTCTTGCTCCAGCTTTACTGCCTTGTCAAACACTTTGTTGGCTTGATCGTACGTCTGCCTCTTGTTCATTTCCCTGAAAAAGACGGTGGTTGTGTGGTTATTTTTACACTTGTAAACATTTGCACACACTTAAAACTTTTTAAGGTAAATATGCTGACTCACATTAGAGCTTCAATGGATTTTGGTTTTATAAAGATGGCAATTGGATAAAGTTGTGCTTGCTGCAGTCGTTTTATGGCATTTCCAGACACGTCCAGGATGCAGTGTTTCCCCTGTGAACAAACAGTCATCGTGTTCATCCAATTATTTATACTTAAAGTTGAACGCTGGTCTTAGACTACGTCCATGCCGGGAATTTGACACGCATTTAATAACACCATTGAACATATCAGAGAGCCTGATTGGTCAAATTTTGACCTGGTTTAACTTTTAATGGGCATTTAATGGTGACACGTTTTGTACATAGAGCCCCAAAACTGTCATAAAAGCTTGCGTAGCTACTGATGAAGGTGAGAGTTTTGAACATGGAAGCCTGATACACACTTTTACATAAACCTTTTATTGGCAGAGGCCACTTGAACCTGCATTGTCGAGGGCAGTTTTTCTGTAGCTTAAATAAAAAGTAGGTTTTGTTGCACTGATTCTTATGGCTTGTTTGTTTGCTGGCCTGTCACCAAACTTGCTTTGATAAACCACATGAACAAAAATGGCAGAGTGCTTGATGCCTACCCTTTCTGCCACAGTTCGGACAGACAAGATGCTCGTCCCATAGAGGTTCTCGTTAAACTGGCCAGCCTCAATGAACTTATTGTCTTGAATATCTTTCTCCATTTGCTCTCTTGAGGCTACAAAGTGGTAGTCCTGACCATCCATCTCGTTTTCTCTCCTTGGGCGGGTCGTATCTGCAGAAGCAAATGGGAGGAGTTTATTTTGGTCACTGTGATTATGTTTAGAGCGCGGTGGTGCTCAGTGTGAAAAACTCACGGGGTACACATGAACCAAATTTGTGGGGGAACTCTGAGATGAGGTCATCATTTACTCTGTCTTTCATTGGGCCCAAAATGATCACAGGCCTCGTGTAGTGAACTGGGAAAAAATAGACAAAAAAGAGCGAGTTAAAAAGTGGTCAAAGATGCAAAGACTAAATGAACTATAGAAAAGAGATTCCACTCACTTTCCTGTCGGATGACTGGCTCATAAGAAAGAATAGTGTCTTCTTGACCCTCTGTAAGAATGATTTCATAAACACATAAAAATAATAAATGTGTGCAATAATTAATGATTCAAGAGTTTAACTGCTGTAATAATATAAAAGTGTGAGAAGTTGTAAGAGAATATTGAACTTTATACTTTTAAGAATAAGACATTACATGAAATGCAATATTGGTTATAAATAGGTGTGTACTGATTCATTTTAACAAAAAGTCAGTTCATATCATAATTTGTGGATGTCGATAAAATTAATAGACAATATTGGTTCTTTTTACGCGATCCAACTCACCAACCTAAAATGAAACCAGGACATCTTTAGCCAAAAATTCAACCAGTGTAACTCAGAGATAAATGCCCGGGAACTGACTAGTGCAGGTTAAGTTTTTCAGATTTCTTGTTTTTTTTTTTTTTTTTTTTTTTTTAAGAAGATAATCAAGTTTAAATTGAATATATGTACGAACAATCAAATAAACAAGAATTAATTATGATAAAGACTTGATCATCTTGTGCTGCCATCACATGTGGGGTGGTTTTCAGTTAAAGTAAAATAAATCTACTGTTTCGCAATTCAAATCGTATTTTCAAAAATTGATTATAATTGATTTTGTTCATTTTAAAATTATTTTATAATAGCACAAGTCAATTTGATTAACAATATGCCTCAGACAGATTGATCTGATTAGACTGTAGACATTTAAATCATTACACCCTTATTTATAAACTAAAGGCATCGCTTCTCATATAACAAAAAACAAGTTCTTATTATGTGCGTTCAATATTCTCTCTTGACTTTGAAAAAAAATGAGTGAAAAACAGATCTTAGGAAAAAAGTCAAAGACTCACTGGAACTACTTTCGCTGTCACTTGTGTTGGACGTCAGGCATTCTGCAAAAACGAGGGGAGACTTTAGCCCGAGCGCCCACATTCACAGAAGCACATTACTGATGGGTGAAAACTAATGGGGAAAAGAACCCTGTTCTTCAACAACTGAGACATCAAAAAAGGGGAATAAAGAAAGCAGAAGTCTTGCTTGTTGCGGCAGCCAAGGTCTTGCAGTATTGGGGAAGTGGTTTTGGGTGCAAGCAATAGGACTTTAAGTGTTTCCTGTGGAAGTATCCCAAATGAGGCACCATTCTCTGGCCTGGGTTTGTTACTGCTGGCTCTGTGCCTGTGGTGGCTGATGCTATATTACAGAAAAAACAAAGAAAACATATCGCTGCTACGCTGTCCGGGAGCTGGCCGACTCAGGGGAAAAGGAGGAAAGAGTGTTTCCAGCCAAACAGAGTGACACTCTGCACTGGCGACAGATGTTTCACGGCTCTCTGTGACCTTACATGACAAAACTCCTTCATAAAAGGCCTCTGGAGACAATCCCAATAATTGCATTGCTCACTCCTCCTCCCCTGGGTGTGCATCTTCTGCATGCACTCTGAAGCTGAGTAGGAATGTGAGTAAGCTCTGAATGTGTGTGGTTTTTTTTTGCATTCTCAGCTGGGCCTGCAGTGACAAAGACTTTCCTCTGAGGATAGCTGCTTGACACAGTGGAACCACACACTTACTCAAACTCTTTGATCCATAAAAGTCATCGCTTAACCCTGGGAAGTCCTAGGTGTCCCGACAGGTGAGAGCAGAAACCAAGAGAAGAAAGCAGACAGGAAGAAGAAGAAGAGGTTAGTGAGAGTCGGGGCAGAGGAGGAGAGGAGTGTGGTGCTCACCAGGCCTGCTGACACACGATGCTCTTGGACTCATTAAGCCTCTACATTTGGTTAATCCACTGCCTTTCAATTACATATACCCAAATCCATTACAATGGGATTCTGATCTGTTAAGCATTAAAGCTTCAGTCTAGCTAATGAGATTTTTCTTCCCACTAGCTAGCGACCGTCCCAAAAAAATTGATAAGGAGCGGCATCACAGCATTAGAAGGCCCGTGTGTTGATACAGCCGAGAACTTGCAAACACAGCTAGACGGCGCTCTGGAGCCCAGAGACAGACGCACAGTCACACCAAAGAGGGACCCCCACATATCCAGCCTAATGGCAGGTTTTTTTCCCTGCATGTTGGGTGTCTCTCTGGAGTTTGCATGAGGAGGATGACAGTTGTGGCGTCACACAAAACATCCGTGGAGGTGAGCGGAAAGATGAAAGTTGAGAGACAGAACTAAAGCATGAAGGGAAAAGGGAAAACAAAGAAAAGAAAGGAACGACAGCCCCCAAATCCCCCCCATCACACAGCTGGTACTCACGTTCTGGATCCACCAACTCGTATGCAATATTCTCCTTGCTCTTGTAAAACGGGAACTTGCGTGAAAGGTTGAAACTTTTTTTGCGCTTTACTTTGACTGGCTGCTTGTTGATGTGCAGGTGAGAGAGGGGGAGGGGGCGATGGATGAGATGAAAACAAAAAAAACAAACAAACTGGGTTTCAATGGAGGTACTCCACAATCATGCAGAAAAAAACAAATGAAATGCCAAAATGCACATCAAATAATGAGAATGAGACAAAGGTAATGGGTGAAAACGAATGTGTGGGAAACAAGTCTGTTGAACAAGTTAAACTAATTTAGTTTGTTTTTTAGAATAAATGCAGGATTGCAGTTTGTTTAGAACTCTTAAGCTGCACTCACACTCACTGCGATTTGGCAAGGATTTAGCGCAGGGTCTGGGAAAACTGCGGTTTCTCTGAACTTTGGCAAAAAATTTGTCACATCAACCAATTAGGAAGTCAGCTTTGGCCCCTGACGTGTTGATGACATGATCAGCACGTGGAGTCCAAAACCAATATAGAACAGAATCTGAATCTTTAAAATATTTTTATTTGAATCTAAACAATGATAAAAAGGTCAGTAATTTGGGACAGCAAGTCCTCAAACTGGGTCGGAGAAAGAGGGAAGTACTGCTGAAAACAGCCATTATTCAGATACAGCTCCTGCAGTAGATGGTCAAACTCACCGCACTGGGAGAATCTCTGAATGATCTCATGAACTCAAACATGAAGATATGATTACCGATGCTTTTGTAGAGCTCTTCGAGATAAATAAATCTGATCTCTCTACATCATCCGTGTCTTTCTTGCATTGTAAATGAGGCATACAGTCAATGCTTCCATGTAGCGATGAGGCCAAAAAATTTGGACAGGAGCTCCTCCCACGTGTGGTGGAAGCGTCTAGTTTACGAACACATTGATGGACAAGCGAATCGCATTTGGTGTTAATGCAGCATTAAAAATTAGATTGTTTTTTTCTTTAAAGTGCATGCGCTGTGGAGGCTGCACAGACCTCTCGTGTCTTTAGAGCTTCTTTAAACAGAGACCACAGAGCTCTCAGCCTGCTTCGCTGAGCAGGTACTGGTCTGTTTCCCACATTTAGGGGGGGAGGGAGGTCAGCCATCTCCCCGGAAGCCCAGCAGCTCGGCGGACATCTGCTCGGGTGCTGGGACAGGGAGAAGGCGGCCTTTTCTACTTACCCTGTTAGACTCAATCATGCCTGTCCTGGCGTGGAACTTGACGGTTTTTAATCTGGCCCGCTCCTTCTTCTCCACTCTGAAAAACATTTTTTTTTTTAAATAAAAACAGCCATTTACATCACAGACACATGGGGGAGAAAAAAATATAATCGTAATAAAAAAAAGGTACAGGGTACCTTTTCTTGCTTGGAATGACTCCAATCTGCTCGCTTTCTCCATGAGGAGTGACAAGTCTCGCCTGCCACCACTCATCATCGGATGCATTTATGACATGAAGGATGTCCCCGTAGGAGAAGCTCAGACCTTGGCTAGGTAGGCAGCTGTCCCTTGTTCGATCGTAGTCAAACAGAGCTCTAGAAAACAAAGAAAGCTTTGATTACCCTCCCTCATATATCCTGAACTAATTCGTACTGAAATGTATACATCTCCATCAAACAACAGGCTCATGTTAGTGCTCATGGGGGGTTTCTTGTGTTCCTACTGAAGATATGTGGAGTTTAGACAAGAACTGAGGCTTCCAAAAATCGCTATCTAAAAATGCTTGTTTTTCTAAATTGCTTTTTATTCCAATCTGCAACCCAGCACTCTTGCATTTTGTATTGTTTAATGTCTTGTTGGACAGGTAAACACATTCATTACTTAAAGAGGCCATACCATGAAAAAACAACTTTTTTAGGTTTTAAGTGCATTAGACGGTTCTTTCCTCAATATAAAGAACCCCAAAGCGATAATTTGATTTGTTCATGTATTTAAGAGTAATCCACTAAAAACATGCACTCTCAACAACAGCCCCTCCCATAACCCCGATAACAAGCAGGTCCTCATGAAACTTTCATTTTAGATGCAGAATACCGTATATCTTCTAACTGTCTGGCCTTCAAAATAATTCCAACACATTGAATGTATTTGTGTTGTGAACCAGTGTAGCAATGCCCAGGGCTACTGAAGGCAGATACTGTATATGGTATGTGCATCCATCTTTGAAAAAGTTTGGATTATGTCTGTGGGAGAAATGCAGACATGCTGCCAAAGACTCTAGGATGATGTCATGAAATGGGCGGCAGCCACACGCAGCAGCAGGCGGAGCTTCAGGAATCACGTTGTTTTATTTCCGGGAAGGAAAAAAACAACAACTAATATTTCATAAATAATTCATTTTTTAGTGTTCCACAGGTAATATATGATCATATATATGGATACAGTTTACTCTGAAAGCTTAAGAAAATCATGGCATGGCCCCTTTAAGGCATCCATTCCTGTTGAACAGGTTCCATGTTCCCTGATGTAAGAGAGCATTTCTACCAACAATACATTTCAGTGGCTGTGGGCTTTGCTATACATCCTCTTCTGTTGTCATATCGCAGATGAAATACAGAACTGAAACTCTTATCAGGTGAGACTTAAGGGATGAAGCTGTTGTGATGCAACCAAAACAAGCATTTTGGTTTGTGTTGCGATCCCCAACGTTTCAGGAATCAGCTGGAGCCAACAGGAGACAGATTTCCAGCTTTAGCATGTTGAAGTACCTCGGAGTGCAAACGCACGACACTTTTAAAGGGCACACCACCAGCTCCACGCCTCCACATTCCTGAGGCTAGGTTTGTTCAATATGGCAGCTCCCACTTCACTTTGCTAAACAGACAGCTTTCACAGCATAACTGCAGGCTTAGCCACCTGCACAGGAGCAGGATAGGCCCTACAACCCCCCACAAAAGTCACTCTATAAGAGAAGAGTGACTCAGACTGATAATACACTACATTTGCTATAGTATGATCTGAGAAGAAAAAAAACGCCTCTGAATAAACATGACCAGAATAACTCATGATGTCAAAGGAAGTCTTTCCATTTACATTGTTAGCTTTTTATATGAAATGTTTTAAAAGTTGTTTATGAAATTATTTAATAGTCTGGTGATTCTGCGGGTGAACCAGTAACAGTTCAGGCTCTCAGGATCACATTAAAAACAGGATGCTTCATTCTAATCTTTTTACACAAAACTGACTAAATGTATAACTTTTCAGTAAAAACTAATAAAAAAAAATCAGATCAAGGGGACTGATATTGATATACGCCACTGTTCTTTAGCTTGGTTTTCAAAACAGTCATTTCTCAGTTAACCCTTCCTTAGTTTCTGCAGATTCCTGGAATCGGGCGTGTTCAGGTAATCAGGATCTGGAATCACATGATCTCTTTTTAGCAGCTAGAGCAGGGTTAGCCAGAAAAGCAGGAAAAGAACCACGGTTGATCAAAGACACACAAAGTTGGGGGAACCCGATGAAAGAACAATCGCTACCTAAGGAAGATTTCACTTAAACTGCAATATGCATGTCAGAGGAAGCTTTCACACTACGATAGGTTCTGAAAACTGGAACAAAAAACATTTTCAACAAATTTTTGTCTGGTTTCTTCTCTGACTGAAGTGGATCTGTGAGCACTTAAACTTCCTAAAACTATTTTCCAACCCTTCCAGGATTGATGCTTCTTTGAATTCATGCAGTGGGATAGTTTTACTGAGCTTGTAAACAACTGTCTTTATCACTAATGGTCTTTAAAAAATATAAATCAATTGACAGATCATCATTGACCATATTACACTAGATCTAAAGTTTTTTCAAAGGCCAAAAAGAAAAAAAAAAAAACAGTCTACCATGTGTGCCATTTCTAAAATGCTGCACAAGCCAATTTGTGTAATGACGCAGTCTGAAACTCATACCATAACAAGAGATGTTTGTAGTATAAAGTTCAAGATTGGATAAAGTTAATAAATACAAAAACGCTACAGTAAAGTTTCCAGGTTTTGATCATTTTAATGTGATATTAAACTGAAATCTTGTGTTTTTGTTCAAACAATTTTTCCAAACTTCTTACTGAATAGCTCCATCCATTTAAACGGTAGTAAAGTTTCATCAGAAAATATACTCAAAATCAGGCTAGCTCCCTCATTTTTTACTGATTTTCACAAAATATGGCTCGAATTAAAGCTTGGAAAATTATTAATCATGTGGTATATTTAAATATTTATAATCTTTAAAGGTTTATCGGTAACTAGTGCAAAAATTGTTCCTTATACTGTTACAGGTAATGCATTACTGTCAAATTAACAGCTTCTAAATATCCGTGATTTTTCATTTTGCCTCTGTAAATGGCGTATACTTGTTTAGCGCTTTCCTACCTTCCTCAAAGGCTCAAAGCGCTTTACAGTCACAGACCCATGCTCACACTGGTATCTGCGGCAGAAAAGTGGCGCAAGAATTCCACCACAATGTGGTGCACATGGGCAGCCAAGGCGGGAATCGAACCCACAATCTTCTGATCAATAGTCAACTGCCCTACCGCTACTCCACAGCTGGTGATGAGCAAGGACCCAAAGTCTGGTTAAATCTATTTAAGTGATGAGGTTGCTTAAGTTTAATGGCATGAATGGCTGACAAACTTTACAATGTGTAGCAACAAACTCCTTTTGCAATTAAAAACATCTCAAAGCGCTAAAAAACAAACAAACAAAAAAAAAACTACAGTATTTTCAAATGAAACTACAACTTTTATTATTCTTTTTTTATTACATACATGGTAAATACCTCTCAATTGCATTCTAAATTCACCTTAAATAGATTATTTCATAGTGCTTTGAGCGTAACCCCGGGCTCACACGGCTAGCGTCACAGTTCAGGTGCGTTGTGGGTGTGGTCCAGCTACAGCAGATGGCTCATTTTAGCTACAGGTTGGCTGCAGCCACAGCTCTGCTGCCGACCTCACAAAACTCCAAACTCACAGAAGTTGACGCTAATGCCCCCTTTATTTGCTGCGGTTCAGCTGCGTCGTTCGGGAAATTTTAACCAAAAGAAACGGATTTACAGCGACGCAGAGGCCCGACCGCAGATGCAGGACGTGAACGCCTGCAGTGGGATTTCCTCTAGCACTTTTAAAGTTACGTTAAGACTGTGGCGCTCGCATCGGAGCTGTAATGTTAGCCGTGTGAGCCCGGGGTTAGGCTCCAGCTGGCATCTTTAGCTGATACAATAGGGCTGTGGATCACTGCTTCGATTTACGAATGAAACTCAACGATTCACAAATTGGTCAACGGTTCTAACTTTTTAATATGTTTATTGCTGTGTGTCTACTTACAGGATGTATGAAAATGGAAATGAAAAAAAATGGTATTAAATCCTTTCATTTAAACATTAATTTAGAAGAGGAGATCGGAATCAACAAATCGATTAAAAAAAAACAAAAAAAAAAACAAAGATTCAGATAGAAAAGAAATGTTTGTCATTTTAAACTTTGTCAACCTTCTGATTAAGTTCACCAGTAAATACACAACTTAAAAAGGATATTAAAAAAAATCTCTGCATTTTTGGATTATTTAACAACAAAACCTGAAAATGTTCTCCACACTTTTTCCATCCTTAAAGTTCTTCAACATTTTGCGTTCCAAGTGCAGAGCCTGTATGAAAAAAGTTGTTTTTTTCTGTGGCCGAATCAGCGGATTCTCCGCTTCAGAATAAGCTGGAGTTTTGTTAATTGCTTCAACTGTTAAAGAGGTACTATAAGCAAAAATAATGTAAACACTGGAGTTAAAGCTCCGGTGTTAAGCTAACTAATCTTTTCCAAAACTTGTGTCAGTGAGCGGAACTTCAGTCTCAGTTTTTTAAAGGAAAAAAGCTCTCGCTAGTCTTATTTTGAAAACTGGAAACCCACACGAAGATCTGTTTAATTCTAGTGACGGTAACACAGCACTTTCAGCTTTGTTTTAGTTTGTAAACTTAAAATCCTACATTAATCTGCATTTAAGAGAAAAAATACATCGACCCCAGATAATATTTTACCACACTCTACAATATATTTTTTTAAAAAGAGTGTAAATCAGCGATCTTGGATGTCGTGAAACATCCAAAATGCAAAACATTGTGTCTCTTTTTGTGGTTCTTTGCGTACTTATTCGGACCTCCTTTGTTCATCACTCGGGAAGACTCAATGCATAGTAAAGTCATGTGGCATAATGTCGTATGTCACATGATTTCCAATCCAGTAATATATATCAATGGTTACACCAGAGTCTGGTCACCTGAATCCTCAGTGTGACTCTCTTTTTGAGCGAGCAGAGGGGTGCCACCTGTTTTAATTTCTAAATGAGCCTCCATCTCGCCTGGCAGCCGTCCCTAATCACAACTCCTGTCAGTTTGACAAACCCTGCTGTCAGTCTGCAGCCAGTGACATCAAGGTGTCAAGCTAGCACAGAGGAATTCATGTAAATCAGCTTTGATGATGACCAACCTCTGCAGCGTGAAGACAAAAGCCCAGCTTCAATTCAATGTTTTAGCTTGCGGCCCGTGTCATGTGTGACTGCTGGGAAAAACGTGTGCAAACAGGCTTCTCTCTCCCCCACAGACAGGCTGAGGTGTGTTATGCAAGAACGCTTATTTTAACTGCAGATCTTAGAATTTGGAGTGCTCAGCGTGGCTGTATGTGTGTGTTGCACATACCTGACATAGAGGGAGCGCTTCTCGCTGGTGCGTAAGGATCCCGAGCCTGAGCTCATACTGCTGTTCATCATCTGCTCCCTCAGGTCGTGGATCTTGGACTCAAAGCGACTATATTCTGCACCAGAGGAAACAGAAACGGGTATCACCTGAAAACAGCCTTTAAGCAAACACTGAAAGAAGCCTGGATTTCTTCTTGTCTGCCTTTCCTTACTGGAGTATGCTGCACTGAGCTACAGCAAAGAGGGGAAAGGTTCAGCAAATCCTTAAGCTGATTAATGACCCCAGGAACAGATGGTTTATCACAGATCTA
The DNA here is from genome assembly GCF_002922805.2 of Oryzias melastigma. Taxonomy (NCBI): domain Eukaryota; kingdom Metazoa; phylum Chordata; class Actinopteri; order Beloniformes; family Adrianichthyidae; genus Oryzias; species Oryzias melastigma. The sequence goes on along the minus strand of NC_050521.1, from coordinate 10,838,253 downwards.
CCTTACACATTCAGTAATGTCTCTTGTCAGATAATTAATTACACAGATTAATGAAGATCAGCACGCGCTGTTTAGTGCGCTTTAAAGGAAAGGGAAGGCCTCCAACAATTTCCAAATGCAATGACCATTTTTCACAGGTGTAACTCCAGCTGCAGCGAAGCAGCAGGGATGATGTATGAATCCACCTGGACCCCCTCATTAAGAATGCTCTCATTAGCCTGCTGAGCACAGCGTGCGCCGAGCCCAGTCACTGCACCACAGCACGCAGGTAGACAAACAGACGGGCAGAAACAAGCACACTGAGCCCCCAATGGTTTTACACTAAGGCAGCACTGAATACACAGAAAAACAAGGATTTGTCTTAAAATGTAGTATTCTGCTAGCTACATCAAGAGATGTACATTTTCTGTGATTCTTGTCTTGTGAAAGCTCAAGATTAAACCAGATTAAAAAGGATTTCTAGAACACCATCTGACAAAAAAAAAAATCTCTTCATCTTATTGTGCATTTCAACTTTAGCTAAAGCACCAACTGTATTCAAATTGAGTCTCTATAACTTAAACCACAAACAATTTACATGCCATTACTGTTATTTTCAACTTAAATCCACTTAGAAGGTTGTAGGCAGCTCTATTGACAGTTTCAAACTTACAAGTTGAAAATGTGTGGAGAAAAAAAAAAGAATGTGTGTGATTATATCTGGCTGTGCCATTATTCATTTCCTGGCTGGCAGGAGGGGGATATGCGAGAAATAATGTGCGTACAAACTGATGAAAATCTGATCACCAGCTGAGAAATCAGCAGATCACTACTGAATGAAAAGTGTAAATGTTTCCTGTACCTGTGTGGATGTATATGCACAAAAGAGAACAAAATCATATCTGTTCCTTGATTATAATTAACATATTTAAAAAAACAACAGCTGAATAGATTATTATTTAGATGAGTCTTGGAAGATTGAAAGAGTCAACCCTAAAATCAGAAGTTAACAACCCAGAGCATCCTGTCTCAACAACAGATCAAAGTCCAGAATCTATGAAAAATACTACATGTAGAAATGAAAAGACAAACATCCTTCTCCAATGAAAGAGGTTCCACCTCCTGCTAAATACCAAGCAGGTGCAAAAACATGTTCCAATTCCCACTGACTGAACCCTACAGAGAATTCAAAGTAAACATGTCTCAGGTTCTGGCCTGGTGACACATCTCCACCCTGTTCTCCACTCAAAGAGTTAATACAATATAACAAGGTGACGCTGCAAGGTAGGTAACCAGACACTGCCTGACCGTCCGTAACCAAGAGCAACCATCTAGCATATGAGGAAAAAGCCAGGCACAGGAAAAAATTGAGGGGGAAAAGGGCAAGACACAAGTAGCAGTTTGAGAGAGGAGGGGCTGTGGGACAAGACAAAGAGAAGCTAAATACAGAGAGCCGACTGAACGCTCAGCTGAACAGCACTTCCAACCTGAATGGCTGCTTGTGAGCCGATGAGATAACACTGGTCCTATCGGTTCTTCAGGTTTACTTATTCACATTCCTGACGTCTGGATGACTCACAAAATGTTGTGGACATGGAGGATGAGTAGAAACAACTACAGAACTGCGGTTGGGGAAATGACAGTCAATCAATCACAATTAAAGACTCATTTCTGATCAGATTAAAGAGATTTCTGAAGCACTGAATAACATCATATCTTTAGAATCAAGCAGGTAATATTCCTGAATGTTTCATGTGTTATAAAAAGGGAACTGCACACCTACAAAACACTTCAAAGGAAAGAATAGCAGATTATTTTAAAAGTCTGACCCTCATGTCAAAGGCAATTTCCCCATTCACACTGCTGTAACAAGTACTGGAGTTTCAAAATGATTTGCTTTAAAGATGCTGTGCTAAAACATTGAAACTCTCTCCCAATTAGATAATCATTGACTGTCACAACCACCTGGACATGACAGCACACCTGGACAATCCCTTTGATCCACTGTAATAAAGTCTTAATGTTGTGTCAAGAAAGTAAGTTCTTCTCCTGCACTGTTGATGTTTTTTCCCCTCCTTTTTCTAATTTCTTGAATGCATAATGAATCCACACTAAACCTAGACTGTTACCCAGACCATTCTTAAGTCACTGAAATCTCTTTACTTTTCTTCTCAACACTTATTGGATTGTTTTAGAAATGAGCTATGACGGATACTTAAGGCTGCACAAGACAAAGATAAAATGCCACATCAAACATAAAAACAAACCCCAACTACACCATATGAAGCAAGTTGGATCAAAACACTGTCATAAACCAATAATATCAAAATGAAACTTTTGTTTTTTGAAAATAAAAGTCAAACAACACAAAGATACAATGCAAATGGAAGCCATTATCAATCATCAGTTTGATGTTTATGAGCCTTAAATGTACCCAACTATAGTGGACCAGGAGTAAGACATAAATCCATTTTAATCATTCAAACCTGTTTAATAAAGCCACATTACAGAGATAAACATAAGCATGTACCAGAGTAGAGGGCTGCACTGCAGCTAAAATAAGCTAGCCAAACCTGTTCATATAAAGGCAGGTGAATTGGAAGGAGTCTTTCTAAAAACACAAGCTTCTTTTTTCTAGTAGAAAGGGTTCATAGAGGAGTGCCCAGCCATTTCCAGAGACTGCAGGGTCCTCAACACAATTGAATATCCTATTGCTAAACATTAAGGTTGATTGTATTATGACTTTCTTCACACAAGCTAAAGTGTGTTTTGTACCTCTCAATGCATCTCATTTAGTTAAAAATGTGTTTTCTTATCAATTCAAAACCTATGATTTCAGCTTTGTGTATTAAATTGTAAAGAAAAGACCCCACAAATGTGATGTATTCTTGACGAGGACATAACTCCAAACTATTTTATAGGGCATTCTATGAGAAATTCTTGGGTCCTTTAAATCAGTTGGTTCTCCTAAGTAAGCCTGTATTTTTAGGAATGACCCATGAGAAGAAAGAAGACAGCTTACAGAAACTGGGCCTATTCTCTACCTCACTCTCACAGTGTCCTCATTAGTGGGACAGCATTTTTATTTTGGAGAACGGTGGCTTTTTTTTTATCCAATTATGCAACACGGTGGACATGTGTTTGAAATGTGGGCGAGTTGTGTCCTCTCGGACAGTAGAGCTAGTCCATGCTAACACGGTGAACTCCAGAAGGGTTAGGATGCTGTTGTTGTGTGCTAATAAGGGTTCATAAGAGAAACGTTTCCTTAAAAACCCCTTTTCTCATTTCCCAAATATAGTCTTCGGGTGTAATCATTTTTCTTGATGACTGGGCAGGGTAGTGTGTATCCATACACCACCTCACTATTTACATGATTAGGAGCTAAAGACCTGGTGATGCGCCAGAAAGCCACTCAAGAGTTAGCTGACCCTCCTGCTGCAGCTCGTGTACACCGCTGTGGCTTCTTGTAATACTAAGAGCTGGACTTCAATCAGAGCTCTACGGACGCCTGGTTCTGAGCCCCTGAGGAAACTCTCCTGGGCAGTTTGCCTGGAACAGCCAAGTGCTCATCCTCCGTTTCCGCTTCTAACTGACTTATCCTTGTGCAGCCCACTGGGCGTTCCTACAAACTCAAAGCACAAATGGTCACACACTAGGATGCTAGCAACATTATTGACCACACACTTTGGGCCAGAGAAACTAGAGGAAGTTAATCATTTGCCAGCACTTGACTTGTTAGTTTAGAGTGGTTAAGAATTGTGCACAGGCAGACAAGTCCTCCTCCCCGAGTTACAAAGGGGGCACACAACTGAAATATGGAAAACAAAGCTTCCCTTCAACTAACCACATCATTATTCAAGATTCTGCTTGGATGATCTGGCATGTGGGACAAATGAACTTACAGTGCCAAGTATGACAATCTTCATTTTCAGATGGGAGGGGGGAAAAAGACAAATTGCACAGCTCTCAGTTTTCAGCTAAGCCTTTGTCAGCCTAAGTCTTAGCCCTGGATCAATTGACAGAGCATGCTGCATATCAGCTCGCTGTGTCCTTGAATTGCTGTTGGACATTCAAAGCTGGTCTTATAAACAGGGGGAAAGCATGGAGTGAGACAGCATGCCACAACGCATGCCCCCTCACATTCCTTCCACAGTCCAACTGGAGAACTCAGCTGAGATATAAAGCTAACAATATCCTCTGGTATTATTCCAGCGATACACCAACATGGCCGGATACACATGCAGGTAGGTAGCAGAAAGCCAAGATGGTGCTGCCATCTTGTTAGACAAATGGCAGCATAGAAACTTGACCTGTGGTCAGCGATTGAGGAAAGGTGAATGCGTACAGAGATAAGGTCACTATGAAAGGAGGTAAGCTCACACAGGTGAGGTCAAACCGCTGAGCAGACACACACCTGTCTGGCCACACCTATAAACTCAGGCTACATAGAAGAACTCTGAGGCTGTTGAATGGGTTTCTCAGATTTCTTCTTTAAATGGGAGCAGATACTTCATCAAGGCAGGGTCCAGGTAAAAACAGTTCAACCATCTGCACAGTCAAGTAATGGTTTAAGAACTGAAAAGAGTATTTACAGACGTCACGATTGCTTTTCCAGAGGTTAATTATAGTCTAAATAATGGCTGAGAGCAGACCTGCTTTTCTTCCGTCTCAAACACGGTGCTACCGGAGCACAAGTACAGGTTACTGATAAAGTCAGCGCTAAACTTCCTCCATACAACAGCGGCTCGAGTCTTCTCTCGCGCCGTCATGTGCCACTTTCTCACGACACCTTCTCGTCTCACCTCACTCAAATTAAACGGCAGCTATAATCGGTCCCGCAGCCGGTCGTTTCTTCATCCAGTCATTAGGAAGTTCATGCCGCTGCTGCTGTTGTTGTATCCGAGCCCATCCCCCATCTGCTCTGGCTGGTAGACAGACATGCAAGTTTGTCGCTTTCCACCTTCGCTTTGAGCGGGTTTCCAACTTTCCACCCGGAACTGGAGTTCGTACTTCCAGCTTACGCTCGTCGTGTCATCTCTGCCTGAGTCGGGTCAACCAACAGCAGCTTCTCGTCAGGGCTCGGAGTTTGAACAAGGAAGGGCAGCAGCGGTTCTTTTACCCGCCTTGGCTTAACTCTATAGCTTGCTGAACAAGAGCCGCCCCTGAACCTGAATGTGATATAACGTAAACCTTTCCGAGTCTCCGCCTCCCGTTTAGGGACGTACTAGAGCAGACAGACGCTGATGAATGGGTAAAGTGCGACTCAAAACATTTGGTACGATACTTTCATCATGTTAACATCTGTATTAGAACAGTTAAAAAGATATGGAGACACAGATCCCACTCACCGGGGCATTAAATAAGCACATTTCCCAGAATGCAATATGTGCCTGTATTTTTATTTTTTTATTTTTTGCTATTAATAGAAATATTTCTCATATCCGTGTTTTATTAGGAGTGATATATATATTTAAAATAGTACTTTTTCCAGCACAGAATTCACACACAAAGTGTAAATGTAACGGTGAAATTGTCCTACTAAATTTAAACCCAGAGTAATTACCTTCAACTTAATAACATTACAATCACAATATTGCTAAGATATTTACTAGTTTAGCATGATTACATTAACTTTTGGATGAAGAATAGATCTGTGGTTTTCAAGTTGGTATATTACTGTTCATATCACTAAAATCAATTTAAAGCTCCGTTTCAACCATCTTTGATCCACTGCAGTGGTATTTTAAGTATGATTAGGCCAATTAGCCAAAATAAAAAAAAAAACGGTTACAGGTTACTTCAGAACAGCAGGAGTTCATTAGAAATTCACCTCGAGTTGTGGGTGGGATTGGTGGTATGGAGTAAGCCTGCACTCGTTCCTTCACAACCCAACATTAGTGGTGCAACAAAAATGTTCTAACCTTAATTCTAACCTTAACTTTTCTTCCAAGTCCGTGCAGCCAAGAAAATAGTTCAGAACTAACTGCAGTATTTAGAAAATTAGATGCAAATACTGTTGTCACTTTTCATTTGGGCTAATGCTAACTAGCATGAAAGACACGTCTGATCATAACTGTTTTCCTCTTTATGACTTGTTAGTTTTGTTTCAATTACTCCACACCAGAGTGTTCCTACATTTTTGTCAATGTAATTTTTAGTGTCAGGTGATTCCCTTTCCTACAATGTCTCAACACAGGCGAGGTGACCTTTAGAACCCCGTTACTGCTCCATGAAGATGGCAGACGCACCTCATCAGCTGAGAGTAGAACCACTAGTCCAAAAATCACTACAAAGTTCGGTTAAATGTTCAAAGTTCTGTTAGGGAAGTTTTAAATGTTCTAACATTTCCACGTTTCATCCTAAGATGTTATATAATCATAGAGTGCATGGTAGCGTTTGTGAGCACTGGGTGTTTGGTGTTTCAGGAAGGCAAACTTTGCCATTGTGTACACACATTATGACAAACTAACATACAATGTAAGAATTAACAAAAATTAGGCAATACCAGGGATAGTACACAGAGATTTACCAAGTCAATGTATGCAGATAGCCACAACCGTAAGTAAACAAGTTGTCTTATTTGAAACTGGAAATACATCACAGCTCCGAGCATGGAGTCCATCGTAGCCCCTACATCACAGCTACAAGCTTTTTCCATCACCATTCTTTCATCTGCTCCTGATTCACAGTGATTTGAATAAGGAAATACTCAGAAACAGTTTTTAATCTTAATTTTCTCTATAAAAATCGTTAACTAGAAAAGTGCTATAGCAACATGTTAAACACAATTTTCTGCCACGCTGAAGTGTTTTTTGAATTTGAGGAAGTTTTTCTTTGTACAGTTGGGAAATCACACACAAAAAAAACCTCCAGCTTAACCTTTTGGTTACTTTACAGGTCATTTTAAATATATAGTTTAAGGTAGGAGTCATGTTCTGAAATCACTTAGATTTGACCTACTAAGAACAAAGTGGTTCATAATCATTTTAAATAATATACGTTTTGCTTGGTTGAAAGGTTTTCTTCCTCCTCATTGTGGAGAGTCTTGAGACCATCTCAGATTTGAACGGGTGCTTTAAAACTGAACTGAACATAAGACAGTTGGGGCCTACCTTCAGGCCTGTATTGCGCAATGATGGTGACGGTTTGGCCTGCTCTCTTCAAGGCTGCTGCCGCCTGCTCATGTGTGGCATTCCTAAGATTTACTCCATTTACCTGCAGAAAAGAAAAAAAATCATGACAATACATAATAATAATACAAACACAAAACAACATAGATGTATCCAATACGTACCTGAATCTCCTGATATCTATAACATGCTTAGTAATAACAGAGTGATGTTAAATGATTTTAGTCCAGTCTTCAGTTACACATTACATCTAGCCTTATTATGGGAACACATTATATAATCTAAGGTTAGATAATAGGTAGGTGTTTTTCTTGTAGATATCCTCAATTGGAATCACTCATTGTTTCCATAAAAGTACAGTAATGTTGTTGGGTTTCCAGCCACATTTATTTTAAGTAATACCAAACTTTTCAGCAGCATGCAGCTTAGCTCCCTCACAGTTGTAAAGTCTTGCTCAAGGACATTACAGTGTGGGAAGGTGTTTGCAAGGCCGCCTTTAATGCTATCATCATTCTTCTGACAGCAGGAATTGGCTGAAAATCCCCCCCTGTCTCAAATCTGCGATAGATGTGGATGGGGGCAAACGGGAAGCTGGAGGTTCGAAATACTAACTGAAAGAATGCGGTCGCCCCTCCTCAGCTCTCCACTCAGGTCAGCAGGTCCTCCAGCCAAGATAAAGGAGACAAAGATCCCCTCTCCATCCTCTCCACCGACGATGTTGAAGCCCAGACCTGTGGAGCCCTTGTGCAGCACCACCTTCCTCGGCTCCCTGTAGAACAGAGTGACAGTGTCGGAGGGAATGGCAGGACACGACAAGTATGCCACAAAACAACATCATAGCTTTGACCTCGGGATAAAAACAACAAAAAAGGAATACTAAAGCAGACATTTGAATTTGCATGAGAGCAAAACTTAACGTGAATCTTTTTTAACCCTGATGCTCTCTTATGGGGGTCCAGATGACCCCACCCTTATATTAATGTGTGATCCTCCCATGACAAAGGTGGACAGGGTTTGATGTCTGCTACAGACACCAGTGAAGACAAAAAATCCTTGAATAAAAAAAGTTCAGCTCGCTGTCTTGTGGGGTCCAGATGACCCCACTTTTAATATAAACATCCCTAAGATAGCTCAAGGGTTAAACTGCAAATCAGCTGTGCTTCAGGATTATTCTTCACAAAAACAGAAAATTATTAAAGAAAAATAATATTGTGTCTTGATCATAATTGTTTGAGTGCTTGATACGCAATTTCTGGCACTGAAAAGTTGGTTGTGCAATAACACCAAAGTAAAACTAATTACATTTTTTGTTTGTTTTTTGTTAAAATCTAACTCCAAAAGTGTAACAAAAAATAACATTATTTTTAGCAGCATCACAGATTAATTTTTCTTTTTTTTTAATTGTTGACTCTCATAATCAGAAAAAAACCCTTGAAACTTGAAATCATTTTGAAAAAAATACACACATAGCTAAGTGCAAGACAACAGGAATAAAAAAGAATTTTCATTTGCATAAAAGATTGAAAACTAACAGAAACCTTGTGATCAAAGCTGAAGTCTGAAGAACAGAGAACATGTCTGGAAAGGAACCACTTGGTGAAAAGAACCAGCGGCACAGAGAAAGCGTCACTGATCAAAACCAGCTAAATCTGGAATTCAACAGAAATGAAGGATTGCTTCGACAACACGACAGTGATCATAACAAACAATCTGGTGAACATTAAGTGACCTAAACAGGCACCAATCATCGCTGAGGCTTTCACACTTCCCTGACCTACCTCCACATGGAGATCATTTTGTTACACATCACATTTACAAGAAGTCATAAAAAAGAAGCTTCAGATAAACTCAAGAAATGGAAAAATCCTGAATAGGTGCTTAAATAGCAAAAAAAAAAATCAAATCCCAATGCACTTCCTTCTTGTAATTAGATCAGTATTCACAGTGACTGAAAGTTTGACTTTAACAGCTGAACCCTTAAAGCGTTTTCCTCACAGTGGAACATCAGCATCAACAGAACTCCTTAGCTTTAGCAGCTGTGGCTCACCTAAACACTCCCCCAGCTTTAAGATACCAAACTGCTGCTGCTGCACTCCAGCAACAGTAGCCTCTTTCACACAAATGCAAACACACACTCAAAAACACTCCTGCAGACAATGACACACAGACATACTTTTTGCACACAACATGACTCCTATTAGTGGTCTTGTCTTGTAGTCTGAGGGTAATTTTTGCTTATTCCCTAATGGTTGTACCTAAACTTGCTGTGAAGATTTTTCCCAACAACAGCGGCTGGGAAACATTCCAGATGTGTAGAGTAATTCTGTCTTTAACTGCAAAAAGTCCAGACGGTTTTAGTAGGAAGCCGGAGCAGGAAGGAAACAATGAAACGGCCTCAACAGCAAGAAAATTAGGTAACTTGAATTAAAAATTAACTTGCCGAACCAAAGAAGCAGAGGTTTTTTACAGAGTTCTAAAAAAGATATTAAAATTTTCATGAGACAAACCTTATTCTGCAGCTTTCTATGCAGTTCCAGGGACACATTATAGGGAAAAAAAGACACGTTTTCTGTTTTTCTAGAGTCAATAATGAATATATTATTAAAGCAGTACATCAGAAAGACATGTAATAATTGCCATAAAAATATTAAAAGGACGTACTCTGCTTCACTGAAGTCAAGCCTAAAATAACCTTGCTTTCCATCTTCAGCTTTTCATCTCAGCTTGACAAAGCACACACATCTCCATGGTTACCTCGGGATCCAGATGCGGTGCTTCCTTCTGAAAGAGCATTTCCTTACAGTGTGTTCAGGCTGTCTCCTCACCAGCGATATAGAAGATGAGATGTTAACTGTGAACATGTTGACTGTGGGGCATAGTTCCGCTAAGCATTACACCTCAGCTGCTCTTCCTTTCTGGCCCTCCACAGAGGGGTTCACTGCAATTTTAGAAGCTTTACTGTCGAGGGTCATCTATTCCTTATCTCGTCCCTGTGTGCTGTGATGGAAAACAGCTCCTCTTCAGGCTGTGGCAATCGCTCTCTTCCTATCGAAGCCGAAGCACTACACTTAACCCCAATGCTGCCATGGAAAAAACCTTCCGCTCACCAGGGAGAAGAAAAAAAAAAACCCAACAGAATCAGATCAGGATCTGTCTTGTTTCAGACATGTTAGGCTAGAGTTAGTCCAGGTTTGATCAGCTGTCTTGCAGTTTTGTCCCTTTGCTGCGGTGCCGTGGTGGGTCCAACCTTCTCCAAACTAGCACACCAGCATTCCTGTCTGTCAGTTTAGCCCTCTGGAGATGAGACAGATAAATTCCCAGAGGCCCATGATCATTTGGAAAAGTGCATGCAGACAATGGAAATCCTAAGCTGTCTTGGGTGGCTTGAAGGCTTTTATTTTTTTTTTTGGACTATAATCTTTGACCTGGGTGCAGGCTTAATGGCTGGGTTACATTTGCAAACAGAGAGATAGCACTTCTGTAGAATATTTAACAGGTAACGACACCCTGAATGTGTCTGTGCTTCCCCATCTGTGCATTTTCATAGTCCTGCATTTTACATGCAGGGATCAAATTCTTGTTCTGTATCACAAGACCTGTTCCCCCTTCCACCCCCCCATAGCCTTTTCATCCATGCCAGGAATGTAAACAGTTATAGAGCAGCAAAAACCCTTTCTCTCTGCTCAGCCGTCTCTATAATTCAGGAGCTGCCTCCTCTCCCGCCTCTGCTTCTCCCTCCGTGCTGCAGCGTGCTGGACGAGGTCGCTGCAGCTCAATCTTAAACCTGTGAATGGATTTCTGGGCTGTGGGGTTCAGCGGGTCACTCTGCCATGGACTCGGCGCAGTAATTGGCCCCGCTTGGCTGATTAATGGAGAACCACTGCAGATAGACGCCATTTTTCCACATACAGACACTACCTCTTTAAGGCACGTTTCCTCGCAATAGATGGCGTCCGTTTATATGTAGGGCTTTTTCTTTTTTTTTTTGCTAACTGTATTCAATCCACGGATGCTCTGAGGCTCATCAAGCCTTTTCAGCGACAAAACCACTTAACAGATAATTTTTTTAAGTATTCAACATTAGGCCGTGCTTGAAAAAAAATAGACGATTAACAAGCAGGCACATGTCTGGGCAGCTAATGTTGTTGCTGTGGAAACAGATCGTGAAAAAACACAGAAAACGTGACATTTTCCTTTCTGCCAATCAGATTGTCACTTTACTGGCAGACTGCAGTGGATAGTAACCTTCATACATTTACTTAAGGAAGAACTACAATTGTTAAGATTTACATGACAGGGAGAAAGTCATGACAGATCATGAAGTAAAACTAAGCAGGTGCCACAGATAGTAAAATAACATCATGTAAGACCATCAGAGCTAGAAAAGGAACAATCTGTGACTGCATGAAACAGGATGAACAGGTATCATGACCTTCCAAATATATTTAAGGTAATGTGTTTTACTCTAGCATCCTGTTAATGCTGTTCAGTCTCTAAACAGGTTGTCCAAAGATCAAACCACGCCGACCCACTACACTGTTCTGTAGTAACCAACAAGTCAAAGGTTTTGTGTTTGTCTGAGAGGAGCTGAAGTTAATGATCAGCTCACCTGCAGCAGACTCCAGGCTTCTGTGTCCACACAAACTCAATCTAAACAAAGCACCTGGAAGTACTGGTCACAGTTGTGAGTAGATCTTTTATGCTTACGTGGGGATTTCTGAGCTACAATTACATCAATAAAGCCACAGAAGAAAAGCTAAAACACGATGGAACAAAAACCTATCATGAAAATGTGTTGTAGACTCTCCTGCAGAAGTGACTGGGTGCCCTGTAATGCCTGCAAACGGCATGTCAACATGTACTCGGCTGCTCCTTTTGTCAAGCCCAAAGAAACATTACCGGGAAAAGGGGTAAGTCAAGATCCAAGACTTGGGATGTGCACCTGCCGATACAAGTGCTGACTCACCCTGCTCTACAGAAGCCCATGACAACTATATATACACTGTTCGGGGTGCAATATTCCTGTTAGTCTGGTGGCGCTGGGATCAAATTCGCTGTCCACCCTGACGTCCCCTGAGACGAGACTCTCTTCTGATTACACAACAGATATAGCAGAAAAAACCCACAGGCTAAAAAAAAGGTGCACGCATGGACACAATATGTGGGTCATTTCTATTTGTGCAGCTAATTTACGAGCTGTCCACTGCCCAGGGTGGGTACACATCAGGTGTGTGTCCCTTCTGCCTTAAAATGTGGATCTGTGCATGTTTGTGTGCGTCAGCACCAACAAACAACTCTGTTTGCGCGCGTGATCGGTGCTAGCGGCATGGGTGATGAGAGGGTAAGATCTGAGCACCGGGCTCAACTTTCTTAGCGCACAGATAAATGGTGACAGCTGCAGGATTGTCTGCGGTGGCTCGTCTGCACAAAGTCAGGCTCTGACTCCCTGTTGCACCTATAACAGCAAATCTCTGTGTTTATGTTTACTAAGATCAGCAGGCAAAACATTCCAGCGCTGTGCAGCTAAGTCTTTGTGCAGGGTAGCTTAGCTTCATTATTCTCCTTTCATTCTTCTTTTAAAAGACACACTCTAGTCTTGCATGCACATGCATACATGTAAAAACACAAACTGTAGGTCACATTTAACACAGAATGACACACAACTATCATATGGAGAACAAAAGAAAACCCCAGATCCTCCCCATACATGTGTGCCACTATGTGTTAGGGTCCTGTGAAAGGGACTGGCCGGAGATCTCGGCTTGTTTTATCAATGCCTTCAGACAGATGGAAGTGAGCAGCTTGAGGGAGCGTGAAGCCCTTTCGGCTGAACTCCTGTGGTGATGTGTTTGTGCACGGCAGGTACAGACCTATTTTGAAAGAACCAAAAATGGAACTCCTGAAACACGGAACAGATCAGGAGGAAAGAACGGACAAAAGCTACAAGAGAGTAGATTATGGGAAAAAAGACAATGAAGGAAATTGTCTTGTTTATACTTTTATGCTTTTTAGTTTCATATAAAGCCACAAAAACACTCTGAAGATTTTATCCATAAGTTTGGTGGTTAACATTAATTCAAGACATTATTGACGTGGATTTCTAAACACTAGAGCTCCGAGAGATGACGTCACACAGGGTCGTCCCCCTCAAGGCGCCGCCATATTGGCAGCAATCAGACGCCTCACCTCAGCGGCACAGCTTCTCCTTCGGACGCAAACGTTTCATACAAGCATCTTGAGAAACGGGAATAAGTAGGGGAATACTGTACGCCATTTTATCGGATTGCTAAAGATGCGGAGTGGCAAGCTAAGTGGATCAGCGCCATTAAAAGAACCAGGGGCAAAACAAGACTAAAGATGGGACCCTCCAGCGGTCTTATTCCGTTTGTGCAGTGATTACTTCATATCATGTATGTTATTGTATACAAAGCTTACTTACTTTCATTGTATGACATAATCATGGTTTCAGATTAAAGCTAGTGTAGAACCACAGTTCATTGCATTCAATTTGTGGGGATAACAGTGTCGTGTGTAAGTTAGGAAGCGCTAACAAAGCATCCAAAATGTGGATGTTGATTTATTTTGCAGGAAGAAAGAGCGATAATCCATAGAGTTCAGACTTTATTCCATCTATTTTCAACAACTTCCATCTCCAGAGAAGAGAAAAATTAAAACGAAAACCAGACGTGTTAGCCAAACTAATGTCAACAAACAACACGCTGACCTTTCTGCTAGCCATGCTAATGTTAGCTGCCTGAAATATAACACTTACCCTTCCAGTGATGATGGAGCAATTTTTTGATCGAAGATTCCACAGCTGAATGTTCACTGCAAACCCAGATTGACTCCATCTGTAACACTCCAGGCTTTTGTAAACTTTAGAGTCCGCCGTGTAGGAGAATGGGAGGTTTATTAGGTAATTATATGTCTGAATAGCATAAATGTGGAACGTTTATTTTAGAGGAGATACCTTTAAAAAACACGGCGGGCACATTATTAGGTTGATAATATTTATGCTTTTTTAATTTTTTTTTTTAAATAAAGCTAAATGTTATGTGAATTAAAGTGAGATAAATATTCCGATGCCTTTAAAGTTTCAGCAGTGGCGCTCACGACGACGCTGCTTACATTGGTGCCAAAATGGCTGACTGACTACAGTCACCTGGGGTCCGGAGCTCTATTGATTTCCAGGGTAACATTTTGCTAAAATATATAAAAAAATGCAAGTGATTTTGCATAGGAAGTTTTCTGACGTTAGAACAAAGTAGCAGTCATAGATTTAGGATCAAATATCCATACACCCACAGATTAAGTCAGTGGTGCTGAGATTTTGAAACTGTCCTTTAACTTGCTGAGGCCAAGGTCTTTTAACTTTGTGCTGGTGCTCATCACCGACGGCAGCTGTTCGCCTCTGTGTGCCAGCACATAAAAGGATTGTTTGGCAGCACTGGCTGGACTGACCATCCCATCACACAGTGGGGAGGTTCTCAGTTCAGCTCAGGTCTGTGCAGAAAGGTTTCCACAAGTTAGAAAGTATTATGAAGAACGGCAACATTTAAATAAATAAAAAAATAAAAAAGCAGTTCAAACAATGTACAGGAGAGCTAATTAGTGAAGGTGCAATCAATCTGAAAAAAATCTAAACTTTCACAGATTCTAATGGTCATGAAAAAGCTACATAGCAATAAAGCCATATGCTGGCATGAACTGGAAGCTGCTGAGCAACCAGTGAGTGTGTTTTCATGAACAGAGGAGCTAAGCTTAATGTTAATCTGACAGCTGTCTTTGTCCCAAAATACATGCACAAGTGGGGCATCGATATGAGACATTTGATTTTGCAGCTCAAATCTAGGAAATGGTTCTGTTTGGATTAGGGCTGCCACGATTAGTCGACTAATCGACAACTAATCAACTATTAAAATAGTCGATGACTAATTTAATAGTCCATTGGTCGTTACTTTATATTAAATGGAGTCAGAGTGTTGAAAAGTTGAAAGTTATAAAGGGATTCTGCTAGCTTTTTGGACTATTTTGGAATTTATTAAGGTTTTTTAGGCTAAATTTGGGTTAAGCTAATATATCAGCTGCATGCTAGCTGTTTTGGCTCACTTTGGCTTTTTTTTCAGTTTTTTAGGCTAATTTGGCATTCAACTAATATTTTAGCTGACTATCAGCTTCAGCGTTTTTAGCTATCAATTTCAGCACCTTACGCTATCAGCACTAGCATCTTCAGTGGCCAAATTCAGCTTACATTATTCACACTAGCATTATCGCAGGTAATGCTATATATCTAGTTTTTAGTTAGTTTAAAGCCAATGATGGCTAAGATGTGTGCTTTACATCCAGTTTTCCCATGACCAATTAGTTGACTAATCGGAGAAAATAATCGGTTATTGGTCGACTATTAAAACAATCGTTTGTGGCAGCCCTAGTTTGGCTATAAAGTTATAGTCTCATTGTGGACTTCTCTTTAGGGAGAGGAGATGTCAGCTTTCACTTTTGGTGCCTTTGGTTGTAACCGTTTTTTTTTTTTTTTTGTTACTTCCGGGTTAACACCATGTGAGAAAACAGAGTCAGACTGAATATGAAGAAGTTAGTGCTTTAATGTAATTCCAATAATAAAGTCATTTTGCTCATGTTCAAACTTATTTATGTCTTTTTTTTCTTAAGATGATTCTCATTAGGCCCCCACAGGAATATTTTACAGCTAAACATGTTAGAAATATCCCTGTTTAGGGACAGATAGAAACAAAAAACTTATATTTATTAAAAGATAACATGCAGTATATTGATTTTCTTGTAGATAAGAAGGACACTCCTTGAATTCTCAAACCTGTAACGCCAGAGCTTTAGCTCCAATGTTTACATTGTTTCAGTAATTTACGCAATTGAATTCTAGCGGATTCTGAAGTGGAGGGGAGCAGCCTAGTGCTAACATGCAAGATTTTACACAGGAAAATTGTTTATGCAATCAAATCAGCTGATTTTTTTACAGAGAAAAATAGCTTTGCGCCATTATGCAACACTTTACACACACATGTGAGTATCTGGGGATTCACATCGATCGCGTGAGCAATCTAGGAGTTACAGTATGTCAAAGACTGTGTGTTATGTAGGTGATGTCAGTGACAACTCCAACAGGAAAATGACCCCAATCAAAGTGTTTAAGGAGCTTGCTGTCACACTTAAGGAAAGACTTTCTAAAACATAAAATGTGCGCGTGAGTTGAAAGGGCAAAATCTAGCCAGAAAAACAACAAATTTGACTGATCTTCAGGATAGATACTAAGAAAATGAGTCAGCAATGCTAATTCTGCTGTTCCTCTGTGGAATGAAAACCATTATCAACCTACTTCAACACATTTAACCAGATAGTAGATGTTCGCATGTATGTAGAAATCGTATTTTTATAAGTGTGTCGATTGTGTCCTTGACTCATTCTCAATGTTACATACGCAGAGCATGATACAATCATGACCATCCCAAACACACTCAGCAAACAGGAAGTACGTATGTATCCATGAAAAGGGGACATTAACATGCAGACAACGAGACAGACAAGTAGAAGAGGAAATCACAAAAATCCCCCTGACACCCTCCTCTAACCCCTCTGTCTTCTACTTCCCTTTGTTGGTTTTATCCTCTTAATCCATCTTTTCTACTCGTGACAGCACGCAATAAGTGCACAGATGTGGCACAACATGCTGCGGGACAGTTAGGCATCCTGCAGCTGTTTCAAACCCCATCCATGAGCTGAGCTACAGAGAGGCGGGTTAGCTAAGCGAGGCCTGATGGAATAGGTTAGTACCTGCTAGAGAAGGGGAGTGGACCTTGGCACAAGGGAGCGGGGGAAGAACAGAAGCCTCTGTTGAGGGCCTGGGGTACCTTGCTATCCCCAGGTTTGTGGATGACACTGTAAATAGGCTCAGCCCTGCTGTGGGGTACAGGAATCACAGTGAATGGGACAAGTGTAGGACACAAAGAAAGCACACAAACCAACAGAGATGCGACAAATACACAAACGAGCCATGTAGACAGCTTGAACAAGGACATCACTGGGGAACATAACACACACTCAAGCAGTTCACACACACACCCATGAACACAGAGGCCTTCTCTCCCCAGAGCTGTGGGTTAAGCTGACTCAAAGCCTCATGGGACAGTCTAATCTAACCCCTATGAATGCTACTTTTGATCCACTACTTGGACAGGAAGTCAGAGGTTAAAACTCAGTTAAAATCAGTACAAGAAGTGACAAGGGCCCTCTCTCAGGACACAGCCACAACATACTTTCCTACAAAGGCCACCAATGAGCGAACATTTGTAGAGTTTATGTGTTGTTTTCTTTTGGATCACTTCATGAGCAAAGCGAAACAGCTGTACATGCAAGTATTTGTAACACCATCACAGAACACAAACAGCCAAAAAAACAAAAAAAAACAAAGAGGGAAACTAAGTGAAACCCGGGCAAGATGGGACATTCGTTTTTTCACCCAAACAAGTTCACACCTGAGCTTCAGTCTCTGCCACAACACCGGCAGATCTTCACAGGACAACTGCGCTGTGACTCACTCAAAGCTACGCTCACGGAGAAATGAAACTGATTTTGGATGAGAAAGTGTTAGGGAGTCGATCCTTCAACCTACCTTGTGAAGTCTTCCTCCCCCATCATGTGGCGTGGGACGGGCGAGTACCTGGACGGGGTGACCTGGGGTGGCGCGTACACTGGCTTTGGCTCCATTGCCCCCATGTAGTTATGGCTGACGTGGTTGTCCACCATTGTCGGGAAGGCTGGAGGGAGGGCCAGGCCAGTAGGGGGAAAGAAAGAATGATTACAACACAGGTGCAGACCACATGGAACTGAGTTCATTCAAGTAACAAGATTAAATAGAACCGTCAATAGCAAAATACAATCTATGCCTTATAACACTTTGTTTATTCACAAACATATTAGCTTTGTAAACCATTTAGGTCAAATAAAATCACTTAATTTATTCAAAAAAGGCAAATTTCTAGGACACAGTTTCTGCAGAGCGGCAGGAGTTCATCAAAAATTCACCTCTGAGTTGTGAGCGGGACAGTTGGTCTGAAGCAACCCCACCCCCTTTCCCCTCACCTTTTCTGCATCACTAATGAGCTCTTTTCAACTGGCATTTTTTCATCTGCTCCTGACTCACGATTTAAATAAAGAAATACTCAGAAATGCAACTTTGAGCTTCATTTTATATATACATATATATTTCCTCCATCATCATGAAAATGCCACAAAAGCATGCTAAAAATACCAAATATAGCATTTTCATTGTAGTGGGTCTTTAAAAAAATGAATGAAAAAACTTTGAACAAAAATAACCGTACTCAAAAGGTCAAAAATAGTTTCACCATAAAGAAAAGTTAACGTAAGTTTGAATTTTCACAGAACTGTTTACACAAACAAGTACTTTGTTTGATGACATGATGTGTACCACACTACACATGACCCACAGGTAGATCAGAGGAGAGCTTTCTGGCGATGAGAAAGAAAATCTTAGACAGGGATGCTAAAGGTGAAGACCATCTCCACACAGTTTGATGTTCTTGTGATTGCAGCTGCACAAGATCCTGATGAAATCTGACGACGAGTCGGGAAACATGAGTGGTTACTATGAGATTAAGGGTCAACTTCAAGGTCAAGTTACACCAGTGTTGGATTGCACCATCGGTTGCTTTAGCCAGACTTAGTGCCTGATGTCAGAAAGTTAGTCCCAGCCACAGGCTGTGTGTGCTCCAACTAAAGTATGACCCAAAACGCGACTACAAACCCCCAAGAATGACAGAGGACTCTTTAGAAGGGGTCCTCCGATCCAAATCCCAGTGAAGATTTTTGAAAAAGCTGAAACAGGCCATCTGGAGAAGATAGTTTACTCACAATGAAAGAGACAAAATACCTGCTCATGAATGCAAAGGTCACTGTGACACTTATATTAATCATTTGATTTCAGTGATCGTCTCAAAGTCTTAAGTTAAAGTTATCATCTTTTTTGTTAAACCTGTTAGTCTATCTCATCCTTCCTCTGAACCACAACATAAAAGTTATATTTGATTGCCATTGGTTGATTTTCAACAATTATTATTAATACTTTTGTAAATTTCATGTAATCCAGTGACTGTTGTGGGTCATCTTTCATTAACACTGAGGATCAGTCATTCTGTCAACATGCATAACTTTAGTTTTTATGTATTCATGTCTCCCGAGCAGAAATGAGGATGAGCTGGAGGCAGATACACAGAATCCTTTACATCCAGTACCTTAATCCTTTCCTGATTACAAACCTTGTACATTCCTAATGGGCATTTATGAGGTTAGACCTTTTAAATTCTATTATCCTGCAGATTTTTGGTTCTGTTTAAAAAAAATGCAAGTATTTATTTAAAAAATGTTGACTGAAATGACCACATTTCCATCCAGTTCCACCCGCCTGTAACGCTTGCCAACATGTTCGCAGGATTCATGTGGTAGGAAAACAGTAAGTGCTGTTGTGACGAAGAAGCATGCCTGCTGTGCCTGGTTACAAGATGAGGCCCTGAGTGATAATGGATCACCAAAAGGATTTTTACCTGGCTTAGTGATGCAGTTAGCCACAATACTGGACAGCTTCACCTCAATAGAAGCTTGATGGTTCCTCACTCCCCCTGGAGTGTTCATGACTAATAGCTACTGATTGTTTCAATGTGTGATCAGGAATGATTAAAGACTTCTAATACATCTCTCATCAGTACTTTCTTCACCATGTAGAGCACATTTTTAAGGGCTGTGCTCTAGGCTGCATGTTGCAAAGTCACGTTAGAATAAAGTTCTAACTAACTAAAAAACACTAGAACGGTAAGCTAAAGCATGAAATCACTGCTCTGTGCAGATCTGAGAAGCTGCAACATAAGATCGTGGACTCTCATGAGCAGGTGGGATGTGAGAAACCATCCACACTCAGTGGGAGGCAGAGAACTGTGCTTGTTGTTGCCGTGGGAAGGATTGTGTGTGTGGGTGGGTGTGTGTGTGTGTGTGCACGAACATTTACTACATTCACACTGTGGGTGTGTGGGCATTGGAGTTTTGGGGAGGGAAGAGACATCCAACACAAAAGCTCTGCAAGTAACAATGATAAGATGATTCCCAGAGCAAAACATAGACCCAGACTTATGCATCGTTCTTTCCCCCAAATTTACAAAACAGGATCAGACGCAGTAGATACGTACTGCTGGAGTAGTCTGGGGGGGCGTACATGTCGTTCAGATGCACCGGGCCTGGCTTCGCCACTTTGAGGTAAACCATATCTGAGGTGTTCTTCAAGGCTGCCACTGCCTCCTCATGACGAACGTCCTGCAGCACAATGTTGTTCACCTGGTGTGGAGGAATAACACATTTCTGCGTCAACACCAGCCAGCTGTGCTGTGACAACACCACTGTCTCCATTTTAAAAATGGGAGGTATTCAGTAGACAAATGTATGCTGCATTCAGGCATGAATATCTTCTTATTTGAGGATTCATCAGTCAGATGTTCGGCTGCATCAACGAGGATTAAAGCTTTTAAAGAGGTTTACATTATGATACTTTTAGTGTTTTTTTTTTTTTTTTGCTGAATATGTGTCAATATGTTTGCACTAAAAACCATCTAAAGGTCAAAGCTCAGGTTCAATATGTTTAACTTTGCAACATTCCCTCACTTCAGTGTAGAAAACTTTGTAAACAAAAATAAATAAAACCGAGTTAAAACAGGGAGTCTTCAGCTGTAGGAAAGCATGTAAGTGTAGTTTTGTGTTAGCATTCTCAATTCTGATATATAGTCTGTCAGTTTACAAATCTTTGGATCTCTTTGGCTTTTCTGTCAACATAAAAAACAGCAAATTGGCTAAAAGACAACAATCATCAAGTTGGAAGCTCAGGTTCTGTTATGCTCATCACATTAACCAATCAGAGGAGATCTGGACCTCCGATGGGTGTGGCATCATCCAAACTGCAAAAACTGACCCCTTAGAATTATGTCAAAAATTCTAACCTCACTGGCAGATATTCTTGAAATATGCCAATACTCCATCTGCCAATGGGGTTAAGGAAAATGGTCCTACCTAAAATTATTATTGGAATAAAAATATACTAGTCACTAAGAATAACATAATTTTTATCCTTGAAAGGATTTTTTTTTATTGCAAGACAGAAAGTAGGACACTTTTTCTTGAAAAAATACTTTTTTCATTTTGTTATTTTCTTAAGATTCAGTTTTTGCAGTGAAAACTGTTGATGCAAAAAGATAATTTTATAAATGAATTTGGACTTTTTGAAACATTGCCAAAAAATAGCTGTAAATGTAATGTTCTAAAACAGCATAGTATGATCTATTTAGATTTAAGCTAAAATGGCCTTCATGTCTGTTGTTGATGACGATATTTTTAATACCTTTATCCACATGTACGAGTCATATACTTCAGCTGCTAAAGATGCTAACAGTGCATGTTCATACAACCACATGGACAGAACCAGCAAAAAACAATAATGTCATCTAGATTTGCTTTATCTTGGTCAGAAAACTGGTGTGAAATAAAAAGACGTAGATTAAAAAAATGTGATTACAGTTTGGCACCAAGCAGGAAAGTGCTGCATAGATGTTTGACTTAAATCACAGCAGTTATCACTTTTAAGGAATACCGCTGTGATTACTGATTAGCTTTTTTAAAAGAGAAGAGCAAATTTTTACTCTCAGAAAGGAAGCAACTAACAAATGTCATGTTTGTAGCTATGGGCCAATTTACTAAAGCAAAAGTAAAAGTTTCAGTAAGTGAACTGTGCATCTGACAAGAAATACTCTGAGCCGCAGTGTTGGACAGAGATGACACAATAATGATGTTATGGTGGGTTTGGGAGAAGGTGCAGGTTCATACAGCTAGCAGGCGGTCTCCAGTCTGCAGCCGTCCATCCTTCTGGGCAGCACCTCCTTCTATTATCTTGGTGATGTAAATGCTGTTGTCTCCTGGGATGTGCTGGTTCCCGATCCCTCCAGCGATGCTGAACCCTAGTCCTGGTTATGTAACACACATTCACAGAAGGATTTATTAACAAACGTGTGATTATATGCGTTTGTTTTTTTTGTTTATCTGCGTGGTATAACCTCTAACCTTTGGGTCCTTTGAGCAGGTTGACCTCCAGGATCGTCTCAGGTGGGGCCTGCCTCCGTCGGACCAGCAGCCTCACAACAGGCCCCGCCTCCTTCAGGGCTTCCACTGCCCGACTATGAACCACCTCAGACACATCGACGTCGTTCACACGCAGCACACAGTCGTTGACCCTGCACCCAGAGAGGTTCAAACCTGCATCAAACTGTGTTTAATAGATAAAAGCAGGAATATCCAACCAGAGCTAATGAAAGAAGAGACATCTAAAACGCTCAATATCATCTTTTTATTTTTTTTTTGCATGTTTCAGGCTTTGTTTCTGCAGTGAATCATAACGTTGAGGAAGCACACAAAGCTCAGAGGCAGAAGAATGAAGAAACTCTGCCTCCCACACAGCCCAGCCTGGCTGGACACAGTGCTGGTGAGCACTAAAAAGGAGAGAAGAGAGGTTAAAGCGGAGAGGAGTATGGAGGATGCAGAGGAGCTGGGAGAGAAGACGGAATGAAGGAGGTGGGAGAGGAGACTGCTGAAGAAGCAAACCTACCCCAGCCGTCCATCCATAGCGGCTGCTCCTCCTGGGATTATCTTGGTGATGAAGATCCCCGGATCATCTGGAATGTGAGGATTGTCTATTCCTCCAGCAATGCTAAAGCCCAGGCCAGAATTCCCCTAAACACAAGTTGTGGTCAGCATTTTAAGTAAATTACAACAAACAACAGATAATATACAGCTAAATGTAAAGGGCTGTATCAAATGAGAGATTAGAACATCCCAGAATTACTTTTTTTTTAATGAATAACAAATGCATAATAATGCTAGGAGAAGTGAAGCTTCCAAAGCAGCATTTCTGTTGACACAATGGATAAACGAGGAACACTGCAGATTTATGATGTTCTTATCCCAGAGATTACACCGACCCCACACGGATCCAAAGGGTTCAAGCCCCCTGCTGCATTTGAAGGCCAGACGGCAAAAAAGACAGCTGAGAAAAGACTTCACTTTATTATTTTCTATAATTAATGAGCAACAGTCACAACAAATTAGGACAGAGGGAGGCTGAGGCCTCCCTGTGTGCTGCTCTGAAGCTGGGCCTTAACACCAAATGCTAAACACCCACAGACCTTTCAAAGTGTGACTCTGCATAGTCTGTTTAAGCTTTCTGCACTGCAGAAATGTCACTTATAGTGATAGGGCCAGAGAGATGCGGTGCATCCATCGAGGGTTTGGAGATGCATCCGTATGTGGGCGGAATAATGACAGCAGAAACATAAAGCTCCTCCACTAGAAGCTGAACTAGCACAGCCAAGTGCAGCGATGCCTGCTGAACAATTGAACAGGAGAGCACTTTACATTTCTGGCGTCTGCTGATGACATGTGCCTGAGGATTATGTAAAAACTCATGCATCGCTGGCCTTTTTTTTTGCCTGCTCTCTTGCTCACATGAGGCATTACATGCATGAGCTTCCTAACGTAGGAACACCTGAACCAAAAATACGAAACAATTTACCCTAAAATTCTACAAATCAATCGAGGTTTGTCAGATTCTTTTAGTGAGCAAAGAAAGAGCTGCTTGCTACCACCTAGTGGGGAGAAATCAATACATCATGTAGAAAACATCACAGAAGAGTGAGTGGTGTGCAGGAGGATGTAAAAATAGAGATACAGCTTACCCTTTCCAAAATGATCTCTTCATATTTATACATCGCATCACTGCCGTTTACCTGCCAAAATGACAAAAATAACAGTAACTGAGCACAAATCGTTACAATCTGATTCTACTGATGGTGAATAAACTTATATTTGCACTCTAGTGCCATGGTTATCTTGTGCGGACAAAAATGAAGAAATAGTGCACATGCAAAATCTGTACAGTCAAGCATGGTCCCTCCCTACAATGATGGATGTTGGCCCACGTGGAGAACAGCATGTTGCTGCCAGGAGTAAGCCTTTTTTTTCCACTCACACAAAACATGTTCACGCACCAGAGGAAGTGAGAATAGGAGGGATATATACTGTACAGACAGTGAGAGCAGATACTTACATAAGGGCCTGCATCTAGTGAGTCTGCGTTGACAATAATGGGGGGAGGGTTGGCCTGTGGATATGAAGAGATAAACATTAGCTCGGTGCGTGAGGCTGGCAGAACACAGATGTAATGCGGTACATGGCTCGGCAGCGGCGGATGCCATAGGAACCGTCCCTGGGACTGCGAATGTGGGAAGCGGCGAGTCAGAGGGGGCGTGGAAAGGTGTCGGGACTGAGAATGAGGACTGGGGCGAGGAGACCGCTGCTTATTACCGCCACAGCCAGACGCGATGCAGCCATCTCATAAAACCAACCAGCTTCTGTTTCGGCTGCTGGAACAATACACTTATCCCACGTCTGCTTTCACTGCGCTCTCATGGGAAATAACACCATGTAGTATCACACAGAAAATGCATCATTTGATGGTGCAGGAATGCATTAAACTGTGGGAGAGATTGTGCAGAAGTCCAAACAGAAAGAGAAATAAATCCAGCAGGCCTGGTGTGGTGGAGCGTTTATAGAGTTTAAACACTAAAATGAATTCAAAATTTCCCAAATGTTATCCTTCCTACATTTGTAGATGTTTTCACATTTTGAAAACATATCTTATTATGTTGATTAAACAAGATGAAGGTGCATTTTACTTTCTCTTCCTCTAAGAAATTTTGTCTTACAAGCAAAATGATGATTTAATTGCTTTCAGTCATTGTTTTTTGGTCTGGAAACGATATTTTCAGGCATTTAGATGTAGTGTGACAGTTTTATTACATAAAATTGTTTTAAAGAAACTATGTTTGCAGCTAATTTTTAGCCAAAATGTATCTAAAGTTCTCATGTTTTCTCAGAATTTTCAAAATAAATGTCCTAACACTAAAAGCTACTTTGGAATTTGAGTAAAAAATTAACTTATATCGATCTACTGTTTTTTGGTTTTGCATTTAAACAATTCCTACATCTTCATTAATTTATTTCCAAATAATTGCAAATATTTGAGTTATAACAATAGCAGACCTGCAGATCAGGACTACATGCTGGATTTTACTAAATCCTTCCACATTGGCTCTTTTGTGCCACCTGGTGTTTTTCTGTCCTGCAAAAATATATACAAAAAAAAAGTATCACAGGAGCCAAAGCAAGACAGGAAGTACGAGATGGAGCAAAGGGTTTAGAAACATCCAAAGCCCAACTTTTAGTTCACGACAAACTGTCCATTTGTTATTTATTGGAGGATGTTTTCAAGAATTTGGGAACGTTGAATGTTTGATCCTTAAGACAAACAATCTCCTGTTTGATTTGCTTGTGGTTATTCGTGGACTTAATTGTTGCGAAAGTTACTTTACATGCGTAAAAAAAGACAAATTAAATATAAATGTGATATTCCTCATTCACTTTAGGTGCGTTTCTGTGATCCAGTTACTAAAAGTCAAAACACAGGCAAGTATGAGTATTTTGGAGAATAACACGACCAATTTAGTTCTTTATCGCATATATCAAATGAAATATTATGTTTGCAGTATAGTGATTATAGAGCTGATAGATAAAGCATGGAGTAAGAGTTATCAACTCCCTCAGAAGTCACAAATGTTGCAACTTTCTATACTTTTTTATTGAATTTGGTAATATTTTTAGCAGCTTTAGAGTTTGTGGATGACATTTTTTAATAGCCTTGAATTTTTGCATCATAGTCGATGGAGACCCCTTTGAGAAAAAAACAAACATATTAAATGTGTTTATTTACTTAAAAACTAAGTATTTTTACCAAAAAAAAGATGTTAACTATTTCTGATATAATAAGAATAAGAATTAAAAAATGTAACATTTCCTAAAAAGCATCACTAAATTTATCTGAGAAAATGAATGTATTTTTTCAAACAGTTGTATGTACAGATTGGAGTATATTTTTACTATTTTTTACTACATTTTAGGAGCAGGTCCACAGATCTTTTGATACTGAAACACCTTTTTTTCCCCGAACAGCAGCAGCTCCAAAAACATTCCCAAAAGATTTAGTGCTCAGAAATCAAAGTTGCTCTTTAGATGAATAGGAGCATATGATGCGCTCCACTCAGCGCTGATGTGCGATGACTCTGGACAGCTGTGGCGGCTCTACTCCCCAAGTCAGCACAATCGAGCTGCAATCTGCATATGGAACAACAGATGCTCATATCTGTGCGTGTGTTTGCACGGTTTCTGTTCAAACCTTTTCCCAACACCCTTCCCACATTCCAGGACATTTAGGGGCTATTTTAACAATGAGGCTGTGAGCAATAAAGGACTACGACCAAAAGCAGTGGCACATTTTTAAAGGGAAACCGTGAAATACATTTGATGTGCTTAAACCCTTCCTCAGGGCAACACAGGGGATACACTGTCATCCCTGGATGACTGACAGACTATGACACTGATTCCACTGCAGAGTTTGCACCAAACCGCACCAGTTCCAGCATGATGCCGGCTGGCTGTAGTAGACCAGAACAAGTGAGGGGAAGCTAGAACACAACAGAACCACAGATACCTGAGGTAGCCTCGTAACTAAGGTCTGAATCGATCAAACTCAGAAATACGAGGCCATATTTCAAATAAAGTTATACAGAAATTTACGAAATATCAATTCGAACACCAAATTGTGTGGTTCTAAAAACAGCTTGATAAGACTACTTTTTAAAAGTTCCACTCCAATCATTTGATCTAAAGTAAAAGTATTCTCAGAGGTGATCCTTTAATTATGATGATGCTGTTTTTAGCCAGAATCAAAACCTGTGTTGTTTTCTTGGACATAGAGCGGCAAAAGCTCATTAGAAATCCACCTCTGAGTTGTGGATGGGACCGTTGGTGTTGAGTAAGCCTGCGATGATTTCCCATCATCCCTTTATTTACACGCTCTCCTGCTAGCTTATAGCCTCTCACAGCCCCATTAGCGGTGCAACAAAAATGGCGAGCAGTATCAGAATTGTCCAGCTGTGCAGTTTTGATTCAAATTCCAGCACAGACGAGGAAAACGAAGACGTTGATGGATCTATTTGTCTGCAACGGAATAGAGTGGAGCAAAGAGCTTGTGGAGTAACAGTTGTAGTTTGTATGTCACAAATCTGATCTTGTTCCATCTGCATTTTTTCCATCTGCTTCGAATGCTAGAGGCGAATGCTTAAATTAAACAACATTCTGCCACCTCAGAGATTCAAGAAATGACATTAAAGGTCCTACACCACGCAGAATCTACTTTTTGAGCTTTTATACTGTTCAATCCTCACTACAAACAACCCAAAGCTGTATTTTGATCCGTCAACATATTTCTGAATAATCCTCTAAAAACTGCGCTCTCAACAGCAACCCCTCCAGTACCCATCAAAACAAACAGGTCCTCACGATCTGATGTCACAGAGTCAGACAGCCCATTTCAGGAAGAGTCAGCTCCGCCTCCCGTCTAACACCAACACCCAACTTCTCCATGAAGCTAACGGGGATCAGCTTGGTTTGTGAGCTCCCCCAGCTCGTGCAGACGCCGGCTATCTGTACAATATGTGTTGTGATCCAGTGTAGCAATGGCCAAGAAATACTCATTTCATTTAGTGTTAAATTTCATGTGGTGGCAAATGCCAAAGAACATTCTGGTGAGAAATCTGCACCACATTTAAGGTGGATCCCAAAGATATCAGAGAAGGGTGGGCAATATTAGGAAGATGGCTGTGGAAGAAGGAGCTGCAAGGAAACAGAGTTCCTGGTGGAGGTGAAAGCGAGTTACGAATTAGAAGATCTGGTGTGAACATGGATTGTTGAGTAAAGACAGAAATTGAAAATGATTTTCATGAAAGCAAAAAGAATTTTTGATACAGAGATTAATGATGCTTCAAAGAGAAGAGAAATTCAAAGCCACTGTTAATCAGAACATAATACATTGTTCTCATCATTTCAATAAATCCTGATGTTTTCATCAGGATTTATTTGCATTTTTTGAACAAATTTCACTGCAAAATGAACCCATTAGCCATCACCATTCTGTTTGTGAATGCTCCTAAAAGCAAATACACAATATGGACAACAATCTTTGCAAAAATGTTGATGTTTGGTTTTGTGGGAGAAACACACAGACGAGGCTGGCTGTAGGATGACGTCATGAAATGGGAGGCACCCACAAGGTGGAGCCTCAGAGATTGAAGCGTCTTACTTCTGGGAAGAAAAATAACTCATATTTCTAAAAAAATAATTCTTCTGTGTTCCAAAGGTATTATATGATCATATTTATGAATATAGTTAACTCCAATAGGCTTAAGAAAACTATGGTACAGGCCCTGTAAAAAGAATCTGTCACTAAAGATCTTTTTTTTGTTTTGTTTTTCATAAAACTTTGTCATATAGAAAAAAAAGCAGACTTTAGCTTGTGGCTAAAAACGGCATAATCGTAATTAAAAGATCACTGGGAACGCTTTTGCTATAGATCCAAAGATGATTGAAGTGACTTAAATCTCAACCCAAGTAATATGTGAGGACATATAACGCTATAGCAGAGCTTTCCTCCATAACTGTACAGCACAGACTACTGTTGTCGAGGCTGATGGTTTAGTGTGCAAACATCCATAAGTTCAAGTGCAGAAAGCCTTTGCACAAAAATCGACAGCGAGTTGAGAAAGATTTACAGCCAATTATTCCTCCATGGTCACTGCTAATTTCTTTAGTTATATCCACCAATTAGTAACAGCAGATCCTATTTCTATTGCATCATCGTCCACCCTGTCACTGAAGCTGTGTGTGTGTCTCAGCATCACATGTAGACCGTGTCCTGGTGGCGTTGCAGCACAGCACTCGCAGTGCAACATGTCGCTGGAGAACCCTCAGGACGGTAAAGCTACAAAGATTTCCAGTGAACCTTGGCAAATGCAAGGCAGAGGCCTCATCCAAACTGTTAAATAATCAATGCGTTCCCATGGTAACTGCTGCTTTCACTGTATTGGCGGAAAAGCTGCCTCCCCTCGCCTGGTTTCTTCTCGCCGTCGCCCCACTGCAGTCACTGCAGCTCTGAGCTCATACGTGCTAGACCACTGGGTGGATGTGCCTTGCTGCCTGCAGTGCTGTCTGTCCACGGCAGATGCACACGAGTACACGGCATTTATCAAATCCTCAGACATTATAAATGTGTCTGCCGTGTCCTATGGGGTACGGATTTGAGGGGATGGATGGAGAACATTATTCAAACAGAAGATGCTTTAAGAACAAATCCAGCATGTGTAATGTGCATCTTTAAAGCTTACAGTCTTGCTCATGCTTTAGCACACAATCCTGTCTTCACAGTTTGTTCCTTCAGGTTTGATAAGACAAATACGTTGAATTATATTCATTGAAAAGAAAAAGAAAATCAAGAAGCAGCTTATTTAAATGGTTGAAGTCTGATTTTGTAAAATTGCATTTTCTGCTTTTTTTTGTTTTTTGCTTTTCCAAACTGTATATATGTAGACATTGGTTAAAAAATATTCATTTTTTGTAAAAAAAGCAAAGCAAATATTTTCACAACTATGTACGAATTCTTATAATATTTCTAATTCAAATGTTCACCTAAAATTGGACTAGTTACGTTTTTACTACATTTTTGTACCAAAAAACCCCAGAAACTACTAAACACTGCAGTTGTGCATACAAGTATCATATAAATTTTAGCAAAAGTGACAGAAAATAGAATCGACTTTAAACATGCAATTATGACCCTGACGGTAGTTTTAGTCTGGACAAAAAGAAGGAATGTTAACTTTAGCAGCAGAAACGGAAATATATTTATTTATCTCTATGGAGTTTACACATAATTCTTCAAAAATGCATTAGCAGGTATTTATTATGAGGTTTCAAATATTGCAAAAATGTTTGATAAAACTGCCATAAACTGACTTTTGATGAGCCAAATGATGAACACTGAAACCTTCTAGACGTGTCAGCACCACCATCTTTTCCAGTAGACTTCATCAAAGGCAGGGAGGAGCGCTAGAACAACAGAGTTCAGCATGTGCGCACTGACGGCGTGCTGACAGGGCAATAACCCTTTCCTCCTTAGTGGATATTTCTCTATCAGCTCCTTTCTCACTGAGACACACTGACATGGGATCTGAGTCTCCTGTGGTGACATCGCAGTGAAATATGACAGTCAGCCTCGCTCAGATGATGCGCCCAGTCAATCAAATGATAGTGGATGCTGAAGCAACCTCTTTTCTGGAACAACGTCGGCTCTAATGGCAGATAGGAGAAGAAGGCCTGCTAAGACAGGTTTATCTAAAAATGAAGAGGCCTCGGGCTGCACTGCATCTTTCATTTTACAGCAGAATAGGAGGCACGCTGCAATCTAATCAATAACTACTCAATTACCATGCACCCAACATCTCATTCATGCTGAACCACCTGTGCCAAGGGGGGAAGAGGGGAGGCACGGGGCAACAGAGTGACAGATGGATGGAGATGCGGTGAACATATGACAGCCCTGGATGTTCGACAAAACTCAAAGGCAAGAACGAAGATGAAATGGAGAGATTTAATCAAGAAATCAAGTCAAAAGCGCCTCTCCCCCTTGAGCAGCACCTAGATCAGTTAGAACTGGGACCTTTGACGTTCTTCACGCCCATTTAAGCTTAACGTATTTCAACTTGATGGGTAGAATTGAGCATTCTGACAGTGTGCCCACCGCCGACAGAAACAGCACACGTGCCTCTACAAAACTATAACTAACAGTCCATCGCAGCTGCGTCTTTATGTAATATTTCTAAAGCACGTTCTGGCTTACCTCTGCCAGCTGAGCAGATCCAAATGACCTTCACAAGTGCAGCTATGGATGAGCCAGAACGGCGCGTAACCAATATTCACGACACTCCTGCTCCAGAAGGCCTCCTACAAGCCTGTTGACAACTAAAGGGCTTCGGACCTGACAGCGGCTCTCTGCGTGCGCCTCTGACTTCCAGAGCCGTGCGGCGAGCAGGCATTCTGACATGTCAGAGTGGGAGCTTGTAAATAATAGCAGTGGGACGGATGCTAATGTTGACGCTGTTCGCTGTCACAGTGTCGTGGCACACAGGGAGTCACACAACGAGCTGACGTTTATTAACATTACAACAACCACTGTCGCTTTTCCTCCACGACAAACCTTCATGTCGGCTGTGAAAGTCATTTGTATCCATGGCGGCTGAAAGTTTTCTCAATTAAGCAACCATGTCGTCTGTACTGTGATGCTGTTTCACATTCTGCAATGTTGTGCGCAGGTAGTTCACCAATGATTTTGTTATCAACTTCATTTTATTATGCTTTAAAATGTTTATGAAGTTTTAAAAATGACGGCTCATTAAAGTCACAACACAGAATGAAATGAGATAACTCACAAAATATTTATTATCAATAAATATCATCACAATTTAGGTAAATATTCTGGTAATGTTAACAGAAAACTAGATTCTTAGATAATGTACATATGAAAAAGACTCCATCTATTTTGCTAATTGTACCAATAATAATGAAATTATACAGATAGAAATATTAATCGGAATTGATGTAATTGATGCAGACACTAGGACTCAACTAAAAAACTTACAGAGTGAATTGATGGTTTTCTTTTCTATGTAGTTTTAAATACATAAATAAGAACTGAAATAGTGTGCATTTAACTATTTTTTGTATTTTATTTTATAATAATCCCTCACATTATTAAATGGAAAATAATAGTTAAAGTGCATCAATATAATTTACTGACTTTCAGTGAAAAAGTAAAGATTTACCTCTAAAAGATTTAGAGATGGTGTTTAAATCTGTGTGCACCAAAAACACCAGAAAATATGAACAGGAAAGTGTACTTCTGAGTTCTAAACAATAATTATTATGTTTTCTTACATATCGTGCATATAAATAAAGCCTAATCAGAAGAGGTGTCCCCTCTTTTCTACTTCAAAATTAGCAGCAGTTACCCTTAAGATAAAGCCCAAATGCTCCAGAGATGATTGTGCATTGATATAAATAGTCTATTAAAAAGATCCCATTAATACTAATCTGCAAATGTTTCTATAGCAGCCTCTGATGAGCAAAGGATCCTTAACAGTTCCCCTCCAGGATGGCTTTGGAAATGCTCCGTACTGCAGGCAGCCTGTCATGTGTGAGCGTCATCAGTATGCTTCACATAATCCCGCGCCCGCTTCTTCCTCTACATCAGAGGTCACTGCGGCATGTTGGCTCACCATTCTGAACTGGTAGCTCCTTTTTGTTGCAGCTACAGTACTCGCTCTTCTCTGGATACTTTGATATCCCGTTTGGTTGGCTGGCACTGTTGTGATTTTCTGTTTTCAAACTATTGAGCCCCCTGTTGCATAATATTCAAATTCCACAATTTTTCCTTCATGGAGTCAAAGTATTTTTTTGCTGTATTCTCTATTTTGATGTTATAATTTTTAGAGTATTGGAACAATATAAAGATGTACTTTTTAAATGTTAAATGATTTAGTTAAGAATTATTGATTCAAGCTTTAACAGCACCAATGTGTACAAAAAAATGAACTTTCCTGGATAGACACAAAAGACAAATTTAAATGTAAAGCCGCAAATTTTAGCCATTAAAATAATATTATTGACATTTATTGCAGAGATGCTGGTGAATCAAGTTCCACACAACATTGATGATCTTAAAACGTTTCCAAACATTGAACACAAGTTGAAGCAAAAAGGCAAACAGTGGAGTTTACAAGCAGGTCTCACGCTATCTTTAATATTTTCGAAGAGTACCTTGATGATTTTAATCAATCCACTACCATGGAGCTAATACTCTTACCAGATACACTGCAATGTGCAAACACCTATTCAAACAGCACTAAAAAGATCACATCAGCTGCAGTCCCAGACCCCAAAAAGAAGATGCTACTAAAGCAGATCAGGAAAGGGAAGTTTCTATGACACACTTTAATTCTTAGCAGACCCTTCACTACAGTAGGGAAAAAATTGTGATTTTCTATGCAACCAAGCAAAAACTTTAAATAATACAATACCTCCTGTTTTATATCGATAGAATTCAAGATTGACGCCAACTTCGCAAGACAGAAACCCAAGAATCCTATTATCCCTGTAGTTTTCCGCTCCTTTAGGTCAAAGTTTTAAAAATTATATTGAATTTGAAAGCAAAAATGAAAAAGTATGAGTAAAACAGGTCTTTAGAAGTGTGGGTGGGTAAAGAAGTTAAGCTGACATCACACTGTAGGATGAGAAACACGAGGATTTGTTTAAAACCGCTTACTGAATGATGCTGACTGAACAGAAAACGCTTCTTTAGCATTGACATTAGGGTAGCAGCCATTGACTGTATATAGAGAGCTGGACCAAGTGACCCCTCCTCCATTGCGCTCCAAATAGGAAGTACCAGCTGGCTCCAAGAATCCCATGGACCTCTATAGAGAGATAAACATCTATTACACAGTCATTCTTTTATTCAGAATAACCATTCCTGCTCTGAGACTTTTTTTCTTAACATCTTCATGTTAATCCCATTTTTTCTTAATCATAAGTTATTCAAGTTATAAACTGACCAATCAGACGCCTCAGTAAAAGCATGTGCTGGTCCCACCTCAAACATTTGATTCACACATGAGGCGCTGTCATTGGGAGGGGAGTGGCCCTCCAACAAGCTCGCTCATGATTAGCGTCAGTAGTTGCTCTAGAAATGTTGACTCAGACCGACTCGGCCAAGCACTGTTGTATGACTACAACATGGCGGCTTCATTTTGCTGAAGCTGGAGGGAAGGCATTTTCTATTGGTGACGTCACACTTGCTCTGTCCGGGTCTATATATACAGTCAATAGTACAATGAGATGCTAACACAGCTGTCCTATTTGTTTTCCTCCCCAAACATCGATCTTTTATCTGAGAAACATCCATCTTCCTAAATATTTGGACAGAAATAAAACTAATCACTGATATAATCTGAAGCTGTCACTCAACCTTCATTACTCTTTTGATCATTCCCAGTGGTCTTCTAATTCTGATTATGCTGTTCTTAGCAAGAATCAAAAACCTGTGTCAGTTTTTGGGACATCGTTTTAACAGTAGTTCATCAGAAATTCACCTCTGTGTTGAGGGCAGGAGAGCTAGCATAGAGCAAGCCCACCCCCACTTCCAGTCATCCATCTGTTCACGCTCTCTCTTGCTAGCTTACAGCTCCTTACAATCTTACACTGGCGGTGCAACAAAAAAAAGTGAGCAATATTAGAGCTATCCAGCTGTGTAGCTTTGAGGCAGATGTCACCTTTCGCAAGAAAAAACAATTCATTTGGTTGCAACTGGATGCATCTGAACGAAGTGGAGCAGAGAGCTTGTGGTTTGATGATTGGAGCTACATCACAACCACAAACTTTTTCCAACGGTATTTTTTTGTCTGCTCCTAAATCACGATGGTTCAAATTTAAGCTTCTTACGTCTTAACTATGTCCTCCACCATGAAAAAACTGCCACAAGAACCTACTAAAAACACTAAAAAACACAATTTTGATTGGAGTGCGTCTTTAAGCAAGAAGACATCCACATAAAACTCAACAATCTGAAACCACTAGCACCCCTCGTGCTGCTGCCTTTCATGGAGCACTTTGTTTTGTCGAGGTTTGGTTTTTTTATTCCCTTTCTGGAGCAGCCAAAGAACACAATCATCTGAGCTGCAATTAGGCCCTTCCAATTTTAGAGTTGTCACCACCCCACCCACCCACCTTTGGGAGAAACATTTTATTGCTATGGTTACGGTTTTGTCTTTTCTCCAATTTCCTTTATGGGACTTTAACTCCACAAGACATTCCATACTCGAGTAAATATTTGCTCTCTTCCAAATCTGCCTTTGCCTTGTTGTCTTGGGCTGGGAAAAGCAGATGTTCCGACTGGTGCTGCTTTGCAAATTAAAAGTCGTGCTGCAGCGGCAGAATTACAGGGAGAGCGATGCACCTCATTCTGTCTCCTCGCCGAGCGGCAGGGACCCTGCTGTCACGCCTGAGGTTTCATGCTCCTCTATAAGCTCCACTAGGAAACGCCCACACACATGCACACACACACACACACACACATCTCCATTCACTACCATTCCCTGAGTTTTGGCTAACAACAAGAGTAGGTGTTGAAAGTGATGAAAAATTACAGTAAGTAGGACAACGGGCAAACAAAAACAGGAGCCACTCCTCTAGTCTCCCTCTGATATTCATGAATTTATGAGCACATCCTTCCATATGCCGGTGTATTTAGCGCCAAACCACAGAGGGAAAAACGGGGCATTGTTTTAAACGTTCGTAGCCGACTGCCAGATCAAGCCGCCTCCCGCAAAGAGTCCACGTTTTCCATTTTAGTTTGCCCACCTTGCAAAAGGTTGTGTTTTGGCAACGTTCAGAGTCCAAAAGGATGCAGCTGAACCCAGATCAGAGCAACCATCTTATTGAACTGGAGGGATGACACACTGATCTGAAAACGCTCAAACCTTTAATGCTGGGACTTCTAACAGGGATTCCTGTGATCAAACGCTGCATAGCAGCTGACTGGGAAAACAACAAACCTGTTGTGGTGGAAGGAGAGTAAAGGCGGCGATGGAAGGCGGCCATCTTACTACAAAACGAACACAGGAAGATAAACAACTGTTTTCTGCTTCACAATGTGCTGACTCAGGAGGTGGCGTTAAAAAGCATATATGGCCAATTGGCTCTTTGTGTTTTATTTTATCCCTAAAAAGTTTTAGACTGAGCTGTTAGTGAGTCTTTATTGTGTAACGCAAATGTCCATATTCTCAGTGACCACAGCCAAGCAAAAGAGAGGCAAAGGAGGAGCTGGATCCTGGTTAAAGCTTAAAGGAGTCACCACATTTTCCACATTTTTTTCCACTTTTTCTTTAGTAAATTTAAAGTTCAATCTGGGGCAGCATTAGGTCATGAATAGAACAATTGTCCTGGCTTTGGTTGGAGTGAATGTTCAGTCTCTTCCTGGACTGAAAAGATGTGGTGTCTGTATGAACTCATGTTAATCTAATGCAGCAGACATTTGAAAGGTTGATTCTCAAACCAAACATGGATCATTTTAATCAACGGCTTGATGACTGACCGTGCAGCAGAGGTTTTTTTTAACATATTTCTAACAATGTTGGGAGTTAGTGTGGTCACTGTAATGCTTGTTATAGCGGTATCAGTCTGTTTTTTATGTGTTAGGAATTACAAACAAGAGTTACTGCGGATAAAGTCGGACTGACAGACTTCTCTCAGTCTCTTTTGTCACACAAAAGCCTTGTTTACACTGACCGGTCCGGTCCGGTATTTTGAGCGCTTCTATTGTTAAATGGACCCATTAAACAGTACTAAACTGTACCGCTTGAGGGCCCCCATCTGTTCTAGGTCCATAGAAAAAAGGGAACGGGACAGTTGTGGCGAGGTTGCTGTAGCTATTCGCTGATTGGCAGAAAGTGATGACAACATTAGAAAGCTCCAATATAGCGCTAAGCTAGCGATTCTGTTTTCCTATTAACAGCGGTATTCTCCTTAGCCGCCCGCAATCTTCCTTCAAAGTTAGTGCACCTTATATATGACATCAGTTCAAAAATAGATCATTTATTGACAGTTCACCTTATAATCCAGAGGACCTATAGAGCAGAAAATACAACAAAACTGTTGAATTGATTTATTTATCATCTACACTGATGTCATTGTAGTGGATTTCATCTCTATATGTGCATTTTCATCTTGCATGATGTCCAGTTATTAACAGTCAAGTTTACCACTCTATATCTTCAAATTGTTTTTTTTTTTTTTGTACATTTACTCATATAAACAATAAAAAAAACATTTCAAGGATTTATTATGTAATATAAGAAGCCATTTGCCACCATTCTTTTAAATAATTGTTATTAATCATATTTTTTCTGCAAATGAATAATACTAATACACAGTTAAATAAATGTTCTTGGAATTTTTGTGAGCTTAATCTTTTGCATCCAGATTTTAGACTACAGTAATTGCAGACCAATTATTGCGCGGCAAAGACAAACTTCAGTTAATTACAGTGGATTTTATAAGTCTTGTTGTTCATACAGAAATCTAGCTAAATTCAGATTTGCAACGTTTGAACCAGATAAATCCCATCATTCAGACGCTCCTGCTTGCCCTGCGTTCTGCCCGCTGAGATGTTCTAGTGAACATATGCAAGCCTTGGATTTGGACGATTACATAATTGGAAATTTGCGTGTTAATCCACAATGGTTCATTTTGGGTTTTATAAGCAGGATGATCAGGTCAGACTGCAGGCTTTTAGTGAGCTGTAGCATTCTCTGGATAGTGAAGCCCTGAACCAGACAAAGCTGTTAATATCACTTGAGTGGCATTGGTGAAAGAGCTGAGCATTCTGGTGTTCAATAGTGACGTTCGCTGCATACCAACAGCACATTTTTTTCTATTTCATATATAATTTTGTGCTTTTACACGACCACATACATGCTTTGCATTCCTCACAAAGAATTTGTTCTTTGCTTGTACAGCTGTGACAGAACGGTGACGGAAATAAAAACCCCAACGCTTTCGGTCGCCTGCGTATCAGCACTGCAGTCTGTGCTAATTAGTTATCTGAGTAGCAAAGCTACTGTGCAGCTCTGACTGAGCCTGCACCATGGCAACACATAGGGCTGTGCCTGAGCACAGGCTCCTCTCCGCTCTCCCCTCCTCTGCTTCCTCCGCTCTCCTTCCTCTTCTTCACTGGTTCATCTCTTTCTTTATGCCACGCCTCTCACGTCTTCACCTCTTTCTTCCCCCTCTTCCCTTCCTCCCCTCACTGCAAATCTCCCTCCCTTGCATCCTGCCCTGGCTTGCATCATCGCAGCTAAAGCCAACACGACATAAAAACACTCGCTGAGGACTCAGCGTTGCAGCTTTCCTCGATGATACTTTTCTTGACATTTCACTTCAAGAATTACATCTTTTTTCTCAAAATAATTCGTAGGCTGCTTAAATTTTCATCAGCTTGACAATAACATATGTATGTTTTTAGAGTAGATTACATGGAATTGTTCGTGCTTCACAATTATCAATGTATTTTACAAACTGATCAAATACTAGAAATTATAGAGATGGAAAAACCACCAACGCAGAAAAGCGGCGTTGGAATTTGCTGTAATTCTGAATCACATTTCTCTAGAATAATGAAAGGGCATTAGCCATGTTTGTTGCCCCTCAAGATAAATCATCAAAAGGCAAGATGCAGGATCAAGCAAGTGGAAGTGGTAATTAGTGACATGTGATGTGCTTGCAGACATTTTAACGCTTTAAGCAGACTCAAAGCAATAGTTTCTTCATATGTGTGCTCTTGTGCAGATCTGCACAAAAAGCAGCAGGAATCGTTTGCTTTAGATCTTTTTTTTCTGTAGAATTCTGTCAGTGTCTTACCATGTAAAAAATATACATATATATTTCTATCAGACACACCATCATTTTTACTTTACTGCTTTGGTTGTCCTAGTTGTACGATAATATTTTTGTGTAAAATAAATCAAATATTGTTTAGAGATAAAACAGAGAGATATGCATTTTTCTTATTTTTTTGATAAACTAAACCACTTAGCTATGTTTAAATCTAAGAAGCAGTTTTATTTTTTTTTTAAAAAACGACAAAAACTCCATATTTATTTTGTGTTCAGCTGTTGTTTGGAGCATTCTTAAACTTAAACGGATGAAAGTAAAGATACACAAGATTAAAGCTTATTTACACTGAAACAAAACAATACATTTTCATTACTCATACCAACTTCACAATTATTTTTGCACAGCTGCGACAATAGTGACATTTTTCACACTATAGCCACCAATGTTATTAGAAGACTGCAAATAAATCTCATTGTTTTCATCACATATTCAGGGGCTTGACACTTTTCTTCATTTATTTGCAATAAAACATAAAATCTTGATTTTTTTGCGTTTATATTAGTCTCCAGGATAAGAAAAGGCCATGAAACGGTCTAACTCTTCAACCCTGTCACAGCTGGGAGTGGAGAGGTGTGCAGAAAATGCAACGTAGAATTAGTTCTCAACAGATCCGCTCTAAAACCCACATGTAACAAAGTCCTCATGTTTGTGTTCTCTGCTTGTCACAAATGAAAAAAAATATTGTTCTATTGTAGATCTGAACCTAAGTTGAGCTTAATTCAGGAAAAAAAACTGGTTCTTTCAAACCTCAGTTGTGATTAGTGAAAAAAGACTACATCAGGCCTCAAAGCCTTCAAAGCTAAAGAAATCTCTGTCAAATCTATGCTTAAAAAGTCAGTTTCTAAAACAAAAAAACTTCTGTATGGCAACATTTCTTATTGTAATAACAAAAATCGATGATTATGGCAGAGTAAATGAAGACTGAATGTTCTGCTTACTTGTGGAAGTACAAGTCAAAATATCATAAAAAATGCATCAAAATATAACTATAACACTATATGTCTCAGCTTAGCCAAACTACTAACATCTCAATAAATAGGAACATCATGAAAGAAATTGACTCATATTTCTTCCAATTTTCCAATAAAAAAAAACACATTTTTTATTCCTTCATTTGGACAAAATATGCTGAACATCTTCTTCAACTGATTTAAAGAATTGACTTTAGTGTTTGCTAGAAAAAAAAAAGTAATATAAGGAAATAGCCGATGTACCACAATGTACCACTAAACAATTACCCAGACCGTCTTTCTGAGTATCAGTAACCGGCAAGTACAACTTAAAGACCCAATCCAATGAAAATTGTGTTTTTGGTGTTTTTAACATGTTGTCAATGCATTTTTCACATGATGGAGAACATATATTAAGAAAATTAGGCTTAAATTGCATTTCTGATAATTTTTTTATATTCAAATTGTTGTGACGGGAGCAGATTAAAATATGCCACTTAAAAGAGCTGTAACGTAGAAACGACAACCATTAAACCACAAGCTTCCTCCCAGGGAACATTTCAATGTCGGCTCCATATGGGGATGTGAGGGGCTGTAAGTTAGCAGAAGAGAGTGTAAACAGATGGATGATGGGAAGGGAGATAGGACTCACTCTGTAGCAACAGTCCTGCCCACAACCTAGAGACAAACCTCTGATGAACTACTGCTAAACTATGCCCTAGACAACAACTGTGTTTTTTGATTTTGACTAAAACCGGCATAATCATAATTAAAAGACCACTGGGATCGCTTTCAGAACTGATCAACGATGATCGCAGTGGGACTTATAGCGCTGCTGCAACATCCTCTTATTCATTAGATTAATGGCTGTCTTATCTTTCCTGAACAAATTTCAGCATAAAACCTGAATTCAGCCATTCAAACATCCATGCAATGAAAAAAACCTGGGTTAGCAGTTTGCTTTACTGTAACCAAGTAAATGTTACACAGCAGAGAAATTTACCAAAATTAAAAAAAGAGGAAGAAAAACAAGAGGTAATAAAATCCATAAATATGATTCTAGGGTCAGGATGTCCTTCCAAAAATGTAATAAAATGTTAGGTATTAAGCTTGTACGTATTGTTTATATCCCAGGCATTGTGGCTACGCTCCTATTTATGTTGTGTCTCAGAAATTGGAGACGGGCTTCTGTTTTTTCCGAACTCATTGAACAGATGGGGCAGATCGTGACAGAATGTCTGACAGTAGACGGAGGAACGTCTGTGGTTTTGGTACAACAGGCACAGGTCTGGATATTGTCAGCTGTCAATTCAGTGGGGACAAACCGGACGCTCTTGTGAACCTAAGATACAGTGTGCTGATTCAACGGAAAACGAGTCCATTGTGCTCATTTCATTTGTGTTCAAACATTTTTCATGCTCCTTTGAAGATAAACTCATTTTTTTAGTAATAAAAAGAAAAACAGGTTACAGTAGAAGACAGACAGTAAGGTACAAAAGAGTTAAACGTACATCATTCAAAAGAAAATGTAGTACAATAAGAGATAAAGAGTCATCAAATTGTGTTTCATTCTTGTTTTAAATTTGTCAAACACTTCCAGGATAAAAGTTATTAGAAAGACTTGATCATGCACTATATCCTCTATTTCGTTACCGTTATCCCGGTTATAATTTATAGGTTTGATAGACAAAATAGAAGGGAAAGTTATAAGTTAAGGGTGGTGGTAAAACTCTATTTCTAAGAACAATTTCATAGATAAATAAATATCAGAAGTATCTTTGTTTTGAAACTTTCTCAAATATAAAATTAAATGATGACGTTCATCAAAAACGGTAGATACTTAAACTAACCAGAGAAGTAAATGAGTGTTGTTTCTGTTTTGAGGTAAAATAATTTTACATTGGAGTGAATAGGGAGTTGATTATGTCACTAAACCTTCTGTGGCCTCACTTGGCAACAGGTACTTTCATTTTTTAATGTGCTTCAATCCGGAAGTCTGGAGGTTGCCTCTCGGGAAGAATTATTGTACAAAATTCTTACACTTTTGTTTAGAAATACATTAATATGTTTTGAATATATTTGTATTAATCTGATTCAGTTCACATACTGTAAAATGTATCAGTGAAATAATGATATTTGTTAATATCATACAGTGTTACATGGTTTCTCTAAAGCAGAAGTTCTAACAAAAATGTTCAGATCATTAACAGTGTAAACATTGTTCTGCTTCTCCTGGAGGACGTTTCAGTTTGGACACTAGGTGGTGATCACGCTTTAGCAGTACTTGTGTTTTAGACCACAAATGGTTACTTTAAAAAATACTTCCTTAAAAGAGTCTAGAAAATTCATGCCTGTGAGTTTATACAGATGTTCATTTAGTCAGCGATGTATGCTTTGGTCGACCGAGTGTTAGCATTAGCCAGCCTATAGAAAATTCAATCAACTGTTAGCATCAAGCTAGCGGACTTTAGCTTTATGTGCTAAATCGATCCATATTTTAGAATCGATTGACCTATCAAGCTTAAATCCATTCAAATCGATTGATTTTATCAACAAGACTGCATCAAGTCGTATAGGTGTGACTTTTGAGGTGCACAATAGATGTAAACTATTTTCTAATATTGTTTAAATAAATGTATTATTGTTGCGTTTGCTTAAAATAGCATCTACAACAAGCAAAATATTAAAGCAAGTTAATGCTTTTTTCATAGTTTTACTTACTTTAATGATAAAAGTGTGAGCGTGTCCTGCAGAAAACTACAATGCAGACATAAGACAAACCCAGTCATGTGTAAATGAAATACATCTTTAGCTGTTTATAAGTTACAAAAAAAAATCAAAGGCTGATAGACGCTGTTGCATCATTTCTAAAAGCTGCACTTAGCCCTCAAAAAGATCTGTAAAATGCTGAGAAGAAAGAACAGAGCAGGAGACAGGCTGACTGATGTAAGGTTGGGGCGATCTCTGAAAACAAAAAAAAAAACAAGCAAAAACAGAAACACACACAGAATGGGGGGCAAACCAAATGGCTGACGGGCTGCTTGGATAATGCATTAGACAGAGATGGCACTCGGTGCAGCTACACATGGTAAGAATCGCACAGCTTCGCCAAATGTCCTCCACACACTCGCTTACACACACTGACATACATAATTACAGAAAATGGATGACAGCATAGGGATATTTATTTTATGAATGATGATTTACTTCAAAAAATAAATTTACAACAGAAGATTTAAACCACAGTGAAACGGATTTACGTGCAAACTACAGTGTCAAAAACCTGTCATTTCAAATAAAACCAACATTAACAAAAATATTTAAAATTAAAGAGCATTTTCTGAGATTGACTGAATCTTTTTTAAAATTAAAGACTACAAATAAACTAGATATGTTTGGTTGAGGTGTAGAGCTATAGGAATTGGTCAACTAAATGTATTTGGGGACGATTTAATAGCATTAGATAACAGGCTGCACACAAAGCATCAAACAGCAACTTCTGTGCATATAGGGAATATGACTTAAGAGAAAAATATAGTGAAAAAGCATGTTGTACTATTTGAAATGTTGCTTATTTCTTCTTTCAACATTCCATGTCATAAACATTTTATAAAAACAATGGAAAACTGTGTCAACATGAATTAAACAGGACTCTCTTAATTATTTATTCTCAAAGGGAGAGCCTGCATTTATATAACAGTGAAAATATTCAGTCAGAGTGATTAAAACAGTTGAAAGTCAGTGAATAACTTGTGCTGATAATTGAGTTCAAAAGCATCAGAATGTACAAAAATAGTCCCGTCTGTGATTAACAATGTCATACTTAAAGCCTGCTCCTCAGCTGTTCCACTGATATCATCTCAGACCTGTTTTTAAGGAATATTTCAATAATGTGAATTTAACCAGTAAGTAAAAGCCTATTTTAAAGACATTTTAATCAATATTTGCAAAAAATATGTTTTTAAAAGGAAAAATCTAAGCTCCAAAAAAAGGGATGTTTGGATCTTCAAAAAGAATTAAAAAATAAATAAAAAAATGACCTGATAAAATATTAAATTCAAGCTAAAAATGAGCAAAATATTAACTATTTGTGAATATGTACATTTGCTCCATTGTCTTTAAAAAAGGAAAACAATGAAAACAAACTAAATATTTGTGGTAAACAAACATTTAAATCCTTTTACTTTGTACTCAATTCTTTATGTCACTAAGGCATTTTAAACTGAAAGTGTGGGGCTATGTGTATCATACTGTTCTACCAAAGTAACAGCTGATATGACAGCAGACTGAGAGCTCTAACACTACTGGCACTCTTCAAAGCCCCAGCACACCCCCACAGGAATAAAGAGG
Organism: Oryzias melastigma; assembly: GCF_002922805.2. Classification (NCBI taxonomy): domain Eukaryota; kingdom Metazoa; phylum Chordata; class Actinopteri; order Beloniformes; family Adrianichthyidae; genus Oryzias; species Oryzias melastigma. The sequence goes on along the minus strand of NC_050521.1, from coordinate 10,794,251 downwards.
AGTCAGAAGGTTCATGTGCAGGTTCTTCTCTGGTATTGATTAGATATAGGTGATGAAAGTCAAGAAGTGTATGTAAAATTCAAACTGATACAGAGAGATGCTCAATATCTAGTGTTTTTTTTTAACCCATAATAACCTGTGGTGACATCGGTGTAAAGTTGCGCTCATCCCACACTCCGCAACGCACAATTAAGCAAAATGAAAACGTTCATGTATGCGTGTTTTGGGCTTCTGTTTCCAAAAACCAGAGGCTCGAGTTTCTATGACGATTTTCTGGATTTACTTATAAAACGTGCAGCGACAGAACATGTGTACAAAGTTAAATCAGGTCGAACTTTAACCATTAAGGGATTCAAAGTTGGAAGTGATGAATGGATAGTGTCCCTTTTAATTAATTGAAGTGTCAACCATTGGAGAATTGATCATGAAGGAAAAATGAATAACTGTGGTTTGTGTTGGCCAGAATTATTTCATATATGGGAATAAATCTGTGAAAGAAAAAGCCTGGAGCAAGATTTGTACCGCTTCGACATTGTGTATTAAGCCTCTTCCCGCTGTAGGTGAAGAACATCCGCTAGTTAACAGAAAAGAAAAAGAAACCCTTCCCTGCTTGTTCAGTGTGAACACCGTGGGATAAAGAATCTGTATGCACACGCAGTGGAACATGTGTCACATGCTTGTCTGAACGTATCCTGAGAGAAACACATCAGAAATGTATTATGTGGTCCAATTGGCCTGTTGTGTATCCCACCTAATTTTACCTTTAAGGAAAATGAACCTGGATTCTTAGTGGTTAAGGTGACCATAGCTTTGGTACATTTAAAACCAACCCTCCTTTCCATGAAAGAGTTTCACGAAATGATACCAGTGCTGATTCAGGAGTCCAGTCTGCCATGTTTCTACACCAGTCGATAGAGATTATAAAAAAAAAAAAAAAAAAAAAACTCAGAAAACAAAGCTGATAAGCAAGCAAACAAATAGCAATCCCTTTGTTCTCTCTTCCGTCTGGCCGTGGGAAGCCAGTGAGGGGAAGGCGAGAGCTGATATGGGGCTGAGCCCTGGCAGAGCCTCTGACAGTGACCATATGGATCACAGGAGCATAGCAGCCTCGGCTTCCAGCAGGACACACACATACCTCCACTCACAGAGCCTGCTGCTCCAGGCTACTGTTCTTGTAACACAAAAGCTGCCCTAAATCGTACATCACACAGCTGAAGTTGAAAATTTCAGCAAAGGGGGAAAACCACTTGATGAACAAAAATATGTGCTGGCAGAGGACACCATCCAGTCCTCTGAATCCAGCCTCCACGTGAAAACAGTTGTGATTACAGCACAAAGGTAGAGGAAAAAATGGAGGCTTTTAAGGGAAATGTGGGTGTAATTTAACACAGTTCAGGTTCTTCAGCTCCCATCATGGTGGCGGGATTGTCAGAATCTCGCTTGCACGGTGACATCAACTAGCCAGTTTTCAAGACAGTCGGGTCATGTAAATGTTGTGCAGCATCACTCCATATTTTACTGTGCATATTTCTTTCTGACCAGCAGTGTTGTGTATGTGAAAAACATGATGTGGGAGGTTAAATTACATGTTTTTAAAAACCCACTCCAATGAAAATTGTGTTTTTAACATGTTCTTGTAGCATTTTTCTCATAATGGAGGAAATATATGAATAAAAATAAGGTCAAAATTGCATTTCTGAGCATTTCTTTCATTTAAATAGTTGTAAATCAGGAGCAGATGAAAAAATGCTCTTGGTAAAAGCTTTTAGTGACTTGGAAGCTACAATTGACAAGGTACAAGCTTCCTTCTCCGCTCCATTCTGATGCATCCACTTGCAGACAAATAGATCCGTGTACGTCTTTGCTTTCCTCGTTTGAGCTGGTATCTGGTCCGGTGCTTTTACATCAACTTTTACTTAAAGGAAAAAAATCTGTCCTATATTGACTATCACATTTAAAATAATTCAAAAAGTGTATCTTTGGCCATTTCCTCATAATGGGCTACATTCACCACCTATTTCCGCATTCGGTATAAGACCGCTCAATCATTTTGGGGCAGTAGACCATTGTTTAGATGGAAATAACGGAATATTTGGAGTTTACAGGACATTTTTTGGAGCTACCAAGAGTGACTATAAATGATCGGTTGTTTTTCTAGCAAAATACTCCAAAATATAAAAGCAAAAGGGATTTAAATTGCATTTGCTATCCTACATTGCAAACTATTTTGCTAAGGCTGATGCTATTTGATGTATTTAAGCCCAAACAGCTCAAAACCTTGTGGACATGTAATAGGTGCAGCCAATTGCTGAATTGTTTCACATATTTTAAGTGCATCCAAAGCTAAATGTTGTTACTGGTCACACATATTTAATTTAAAAGTCCCATTAGCTGCCACACAGCTAGAGCGAGAAACACAGCTGCAGATCGAGAACCATTTGGTGCATTAACCAAAAACCGCAACCCTAACCTTACCTTTTGTCCGTGTGGCCAAGAAAAAAAGTTCGGCACTGGCTTTACGTATTTAGAAAATTATGTGTGAATACTGTTGTCACTTTTCATTTTGGCTAATGCTAACTAGCATGAATGACACATCTAATTATCGATGAGATTCTCTTTATAACCCGTTAGTTGTGTTTTAATTACTCCATAGCAGAGTGTTTCTAAATTTTTGTCAATGTAATTTTCAGTGTCAGGTAGAAGCAGTCCGAGACGTGATTCCCTTTCCTAAAACGTCTCAACACAGGCAAATGTGCCCATTAGCACGCTACCACCACTCCATGAAGAAGGCAGAGCCAGCTCACCATCAGCTGAGAGTAGAACCAGTCGTCTGAAAGTCACTTAAAAGTTTGTTTACACATAAAAAGTTCTGTTGAACAGGTTTTAAATGTTCCAACATTTCTAAATTTCATCTTGAGAAGTCATATGATCAGACAGTACATGGTAGCGTTTTGTGAGCATGGGGTGTTTGCTGTTTCTTTGTAATTGTGAATACACACAATGACAAACTAACATGCAATGTAAGAAATAATCAAAATTAGACAATACCACAAATAGTACACAATTTGTTAAGTCAATAAATAGAGTTAGCCACAACCGAAAGTAAACAAGCGGTCTTATTTTAAATCGGATATACGTCACACAGCTCCGTGCATAGAATCCATTTCTCCCACAGTTGAATTCTTCACACCACCTGCTTACCTATCGTAGATTCAGTCTTTCTAGCCTGGTGCAGGTCAAAAATTTTGTTTCTGGTGTCCTTAGACAGATCTTTGGTCTGGACCATAGTGGAGTTTAGAGTGTGACTGTTTGAGGTTGTGGACAGGTGTCTTTTGTATTGATAACGAGTTCAAACAGGTGCTATTAATACAGGTAACGAGTGGAGGACAGAGGATCTTCTTACAGAAAAAGTCTTGATGGTTTGTGGGTGATCAAATACTTATTTTCCACCATAATTTACAAATAAATTCTTTAAAAATCAGACAATGTAACTTTCAAGATTTCATTTTCTTATTTCCTCTCTCATAGTTGAGGTATACCTATGTTGAAGATTACAGGCCTCTCTCAATATTTTTAAGTGGGGGAACTTGCACAATTGGTGGCTGACCAAATAGTTTTTTGCCCCACTGTAAGTGGAGGTAATTTGAGGAGAAAGGTTCTTTAAAGATGATACTTTTCTACTGAGGCTAAACAGGTCTGGCAAAGGGCCAGCAGAAACCTAAACACTGAATTTGTTTGTGATCTCCAGTCTGATATGTTTATCCAACATAACTGTTGAAAAATATGATGCTCCTCCAGATAGCAGACTAAAAAATATACAGGGTCGGGATTTAACTGTACATTCCAGGTCTCCTTCCCTTTTCTGAGAAATGTAAACCACTAAGGGCTCAGGATGAAACTGCTATGTTCTAAACAAGAAATCTTTTAAAATTAAAGAATGAGACCTTTGACATCAGCAAACAATGCAGTAGAACAAGCTTGTTGTTACAAAACAAAATGAATAACATGAACATTTAAATATTTGGCAAATATATTTGGAATACATCTGGAAAGTGGGAATATTTGGCTGTTTTACATTTACATTTGTGTCTCCAACTAGAAATACATTGATATTGACCAGTACAGAAAAAAACATGTGGTAAGGCATTTTGCCGTAGAGGTCACTGCTAAGTTTTGATATGGCTGCTAAAATACCTTTTCATCCATTTTTAAACTAGAGGAAATCAATATTTCATCATAGTAGATTTAATTGCATACATTTTAATAATCAAGAAAGAAAATAGTGTTGCATCAACATAACTTTTGCAATGCAAAGTAGAATAAAATGTGCATTTCATTGTCAGTGTGCACTAAATGAATAAGGGGAGAAGTCAAGAATGTTTATTTTTGACAATGAAGAAGATCAGTTTAAGATCAAAGAACCACAAGACAGATCAAGCTTTGATTGAGTCAAAACCACAGCATTTCACAGGGCTCACTTCTAAAGGATTTAGTGGTACAAACATGTTGCACAACTAAAATGTTACTCAATTATCCTCAGCAGTAAACACATCATTTTAAACTTCTTTGAGCTTTTCAAATGCTTCAAAAATGTGCATTTTAATGTATGTTGCACCTTAAAATACCTTCTATTTTCTTCACACTGAACTATAACAATTGTATTTAAGAATTTTGACAATTATGTTTGTTGCTGATGAGACAAAAACTTTCAGGTAATCTAAAATAATGACGTAAAGACTCCGAAATTTTCCAAAAGAAAAGAGGTTAATATTTTTAGGAGAAAAAAAAACACACCACACAAGGTCTGCAAGCCAGTTTTGGTTTAAGAACAAAATTAAACTTAAAACTAGTTAAGCTGGATTGTCTCTATTGATACCAATTATATCTGTACCCTTCTTCCATCTTACTGTTGCATTAGTGGAAGAGTCCATTAACAGTCCAGCAGGGACTCATCCATCTGCTCTAGTAGGAGTAATTCTTATTTCATCTGTTTGTTTCTTCGTTTGTTTTTTAATTCCATATTTCTTGGGCAAAATTTAATGCTTCATCCTGTAACTGTTGCTCATAGGTAGATTTTTTTCTGGACGCTCCTTTCATTAAAAAGTCTCAGCATTCAAGGATTTAAAAAAACAAATCTGTCTAATTGGAATGTTTTAGACTTTAAAGCTAAATTATTTATATTATTCATCAGAAGTGTTGGCTGAATATTGTAGCACACCTCACTGTTAACTGTACACATGACTTAAATGTGTGTTACCTTAAAATGATCAAAACTAACTTGAAACCAAGAGGATTCTGTTATTTTGTAGGACATGATTATTAAGTCAGAATATGTCATTTCCTGAAAAGGCTAAAAGTCATGCAGTAATTCCCTTTCAGGAGTTTGCTGTATAGAAAAGCTCCAGACAGCACCAATCTCCCAGTGATTTTCAGATTTACTTTAAAAAATTTTAACATACAGATGAAGCAGACATTTTTCATCTTAACAAACTCAGTTGATGCATCAGCTTTTGCATTTTAGGCCTGGTTACACTTTCGGCCACTTTATTCATACAGTTTCTCTTTTAAGAAATGTAATAGAATCTTAAGTATTTAGAGTTTCAGCTCTCTTTCTATCCTATCATCTTATTGAATATATCCTAAAGGAACATTAACTCAGCAATTTTTATAACAAAATACTCCGCATATTCTCTACTATATTTGTTATTACCTCTGTAATGTTTACAGACTGGGATTTTGCACGTTTCCTTGAAAAATGCAAAAACGTTTTTAGAAAATAGGTTGTATTAAAGGGAGTCTGTGCTTCAGTAAAACCTCATCGTGCTATCCTGAATTACAGCTTCCATTGTGAAAAGTGCAAATGATCTGTGAGCACAAATAAAACCTAAAATGGTTTGGATGTTGGACCTGCTGCCAACAAGACCACCATCATCGACCCTCTGAAACTTAAATCTGAGGAAAGTGGACTCTTCTTTTGCTATTAAAGATTGTCTTTCACTCATTCAGTCAGTCCTGAACCACTTGTATTGAGAGAAATAACTTAGGGTTTGTGTGTGTGGAATTCCATCCATCCATTTTCTTGACCGCTTCATCCCTTTCGGGGTCGCGGGGGTGCCGGAGCCTATCCCGGCTACTGATGGGCGAAGGCGGGGTACACCCTGGACAGGTCGCCAGTCTGTCGCAGGGCCTCAATCACACACACATTCACTCTCACATTCACACCTAGGGGGAAGTTTAGAGTCACCAATGAACCTATGAAGCATGTTTTTGGATGGTGGGAGGAAGCCGGAGTCCCCGGTGAAAACCCACGCATGCACGGGGAGAACATGCAAACTCCACACAGAAAGGTCCCAGCCGGGAGTCGAACCGGGGCCTTCTCGCTGTGAGGCGAGAGCGCTAACCACTGCGCCACCGTGCAGCCCCACATTTTGTGCATTGGTGCAAAAATTCTAAAAAAATACAATTTACACATGCTCAAATTGCAATTACAACAGCTGGAAACTAATAACACATGCAAATCTTTAAAAATTACGCACACACAAAACCTCAGTTACACATGAATCTGTGGTGAGACTGTTTTCACGTTTCAGAGATTCGTCCGTGAGTGATGCATTTAAATACTACTGGAATGCTGGGTCATCAGAAATTTCTTATCAGGCAATTTGAACTTCAGTAAAACTTGTAAGTTTTCCCACTTTCTTAAACAGATATGCACAATAATTAATATTGAAAAAAAGTCTAAACAAGTGTTTTAAGAATATTTATCCCTTTAAAAATACAAATATTTCCCAGAACTGATCGCTTCCTTTCTGCAGCCTCGTCCCTCAAAGCGCTTATTAAAATTAATTAATTAATATTAATATTTTTAAAGGGATAAATGTTCTTAAAACGATTGTTTTGACTTTTTTGTTACATTAATTATCTGGCATATCTGTTTAAGAAAGTGGGGAAAATGTCACGTTTTACTGGATATTATTCACAATCTAAGCTCAAAGTGGTCGATAAGAAACGTCTGATGACCCAGCATTCTAGTACTATTTAAACACATCACTCGCAGACGAATCTCTGAGACCTGAAAACAGTTTCACCACAGATTTGTGTGTAACTGAGGTTTGTGTGTGCGTAGCAAGTGATTCGTGCGTAATTTTTAAAGATTTGCGTGTGGAATTAGTTTCAAGGTGTTGTAATTTGTGTAAATTGTATTTTTTTTAATTTTGTAATTTTTGTATTTATGCAAAAATATATTATATGAGTTACAAATCAAGAATTACGCACACATAAATTGGGGTGATACTTATTCCTCTTTATACACTTGTGGGGATTCTTATGCTTTACAGGTTGTGGGACCATCTGCACTTATTTCAATGCTTAAGCAACTTCAATAATTGGCTTTCTTCAACTTTGTCCAGAGCACAAACTGACCGCTTGTACTGAAGATCATTCAGAATATATGACTCTCACACATTTTCTGGAGTTTCATCTCAGCCAATAAAGTTCTACCCGCTTCTAGATAGGAATAACTTCAGACTTTTTTTATTGTTCTATATGATCCTTCTAAATATACATCTGCTGATTGTGCCACTTGAAAAAAATTTTTTATTTGTAATTCTTTCTATGTGTAGTGAGCTAAAGAAGAGTTATGACATATGACCAGTTTAAGCTTGTTCATTTAAGCCTATTAAAGCATGTATTCATACTAAATATTTAACAAAGTTAATGATTTTATCTTTACTCCTCAAAAGAAATATTTTCACATAGGAAATATAGTAAGTTTTTAGTATTTATGTGTCACATCAAGCAGAATGTAAAGTCAAAAAACAGATATTAAGAATATGAAATGTATTCATAAACTGTTCTTTGGAAGAGATCAGAAAAACCTAAAGAGATCTTCTTAGACAAATCTCTTACTGTGATGATAGTGTTCTTGGTTTTAGAGGGAGCCTTTCAAGATCACAGAACGGGATCCAGCTCAAGACATTTGGACGGTTGGAGTGCTTGTAAATCCCATCTGCTAATACTCTGTGGAACGCTGTTACAGGAACGGCAATCAAATCCAACCCAACGAAATCTTATCAGACAGATGTTAAAACCAATGACACCGCTAAATCAAAGCAACCGTAAAAGACGCACGGACTGAGCACTTCAGCAGTGCTGGGGAGACCAATATTGCCTAAATGCTACATTCATTTTTTGAGTGTTTGAAAAAGAAGCCCATTGCAAAGAATAAAAAAAAAATCTTTTTTAGAATTCAAAGCTCAAAGAACGGACAAGCAGTGCCTATTGTGCCTGTTTAACAGACGTAGTTAACAGTTCTGACACAGCTTTTGGGGCGAAAATCTTGATTCTAATGAATAAAGTAAAATCATATTAATATTTCAAGCTAATCATAGCTATAGAGTTGGAGAAGACACAGAGACAGATTGAAGCCCGCCGGGGAAACATGGAGCTTTCTGACTGATGATCCCGGTAGACCGAGGTCTCTATTTTACACAGATTTAAATTCAAAAGCTTTTGTTCTGACAGAATGTTCTTTAAAATCCCTGCTGAAATAAGCTATAATTAACCCACTAAGCAATTGATAAATGTGACAGGATAATTTTGTAAATGAAGACGCTAAAACAGAAGGGGAATCATCCGTGCTCTGGAGTATCTCCTGATTTCTTCACATGTACATGTAAATGTCTGTGATGCAGCTCAGATCACCCAGAAGCATGGGTTATTATGATAGCTATACGATGATATCCCCGTGCGATTGGGCGTGTGTGATGATGACTGCCCTGCTGAACGGCGGTTTATAGGTAGTGGGGGGAAGGGCAGCATTCATGTTTCCCAGCAAGGATGAGCAACACCGAAAGAGTGGGAAAGCTCGATCGGAGATGAACGTTTTTGCTCCTTTTTAACGCAAATGTGGGTAAAGCCCATTTACGTGGCCTGTTACAGAGACAGAGGGACAGATGCCTGTCCGTAGTGTCAGTGCGTCTCCTGCTTCTCTCTCTGACGGCTTCACCAACTGCCTCCTCTTACATAACCCCCTCCCCCTCTTCGGGGCTGCTGCCTGCCTATATTGGCTTATTTCTGTCCTTTTCAACCTTTACACTTTTACCCAAATGACTGCCCTTCTATCCCTGACTCCTTATCTGCGGTTCTGGATCTGTGCACTGGTTGAATTTGAAACTAAAGTCAAGACATAGACGTTGGGACGAACGGCCGCTTTAACAAGCTCTTATGGATTAAACATTTCCATGTAAGACTCAAAGAAACTCAGGGCTCCACTGAAAGGTGTATTAACCATGCCATTTCATCAAATAAGCAGCAAACCCGGTAATACATACTTAATACCATTCCTGGTTGGGCGAGAGGATGAACCCAAACTCTCATTGAGTAAAGGGAGGTGTAGAATCTGGACAAATTGTTGGTCCATCAGAAGACAGAAACAAGCAAATCCGAAAGAAAAAAACCACAATGAATTAACAGTCTCTGGCATTAATTATTTGATATTTTACCCTCAAAAAACTCCACACAGGTGTCTATCCTCAGTGCTTTACCTATCAAACCTAAACTAATCACGATTCAGCTGAAAAGAACATTTTGTTGTTACTACAAGCTGAATATTTTACAATCCTGATGGATTCTCAGAATATAAGCAATAATTTCTTACATAATCAGACATCCTGAAACCTTTTAAATATGTTTAACATTAAATGCACCTTCGTGAACTGTGATGCAGCTCTAACTGTGGTAAAATGTTCATTTTTTTGCTCCCCAAAAGCTTAAATCCTCTCTTGCTAATATCAGCCAGGCTCGTAACAAGGTTCAGCTCAGCAGATCTCTCCCACTCTGCTTGCACATTCTTAGCCTCCATTTTCTCCTCGTCTCCTTTCTTTCAACTCTTCCTCGCCAAAAAAAAAATAAAATAAAAAAAAAACCTTCATCACACTAAAGCAGAGGCGATGCAAACAATGCAGCGGCTTCACTTGACGCAAATGAGAGACCGCAAAGACACATACTCATGCACAGCTAGCACGGTTTCTTGAATCTCCTGCTCTCTGAGCAACCCTTCCCCCACACAGGATCACTCTGGTTCTCTCATACAAGCACCTTGCTTAATTAAAGACTGCTTCTGAAGCTGTCCTGACCTTTCCTCAACTGTAAGTCATAAACACGTGTAAATAAGTGAATTAGGAAACGCTGGAAGGGGAGGTTTTGTTCACTCTCTGCGACAAATTTCCAGCATTTTGAAACATGTTTTCCATTTGTATTACACAACTAATACATTATGCTGCAAATTTTTAAGCTAAATCAGCCTGATAAATATAAGTGGAGCCACCTAAACAGCTTCATCATTTCCTCGTCTGGGCTAATTATACAAAAATCCTTAAATTTGATGTTAGGAGATTAATGTTTTACATCGAATTTCCTAAACTTATCAATTGCACCTGAGAACAGCTTCAATGCCAAAAAGAGCAGTGGCTGGGCCTGCAGTAGCTGCACAAGCCTTTGACTAATTGATTTGATCTACATGATATGTTAAATCTAAAACCATTAGTCATATGCATCACTCCCAAACATGACGATCATCTCCATGCGTGCGCAATGAAACCAGATTGGTCCTGTTCTAGTAGAGAGACCACATTCACCAAAAAGGAACTAGAGGGCTCGAGATGAATACTCAGTCTGAACTCTCTTCAGACACAGCTGATACATGATCAGCTTCTGTTTCACTGTAGTAGCCTATAGTTGCATTTACGTTCCATTCTTCTCACTCAGGCCCTACAAGCTTCAATTGTATAAAGAAGTCAGAGAGAAGGGTTACCTGGTCGTACCACTCCCGGTTGGTGCAGGTGCACTCAGGCCACCATCCTCCTTGTCCACTTGAGTTGTTACCATTTACTTTTGGGCCACTCTTGGATTGGCCTTTTGGGTTGGGGCCTCCAGGGCCTCCTCCAGACATCATTTTCCCCTTACTTCTTCCCAAAGTGCCCCCTCCTCCACCCATGCTTCCACCCCCCCCTGAGGCTGGAGGGGGTAAGGTCTGTCCTCCTCCGTACCCTGGTGGGTATCCATAGGGTTCGGCCTGCCAGTCTCCTCCATATGCCGGGGCGTCCATCCTGCGCAGGGCAGCCATACGGGTCACCTCATAACATTCTGGGCACTTGCAGCAGTGGTGGTGTTTGTGCATGCTGGCTGTGCTGGCTAGGTTGAAGCTGAGATGGGCGGCGTGGCACTCTGTCTCTGCTGCCTCCTCAGATCTCACAGAGCACTCTGTGATCGGTTCACAGAGTGCTAATGCCGACACAGATAACACTAATAGCAGGAATTTCTACAAATTTGCTCCTTTTCATCAAATCCTCACCACCGACGCCTTTATTCCTCTAGGATGTTAGCAAAAAAAAAAAAAAAAAATAGAGATCTGAATGGATGACGAGCAGCACAGGAACACAAAAATACAAAATGGTCACGTAGTCTTTGTCCTCTTGACGTAGAAGATCAAAGGAAATTATTAAATATTGTATGCCACCATGCAATCAGAGACCAGCCCTGATGACAAAAATGTCTTCTCGCTTCTCTTGCCTCACAGTGATACGCAAATATATTCATAGATATATGCATACACACATGGGTGTATGTATATATATTTTGATAATATTATATATATATATATATATATATATATATATATATATTTACACACACAAATATATAAAAATAGTCATATAAACAGACAAGCACAGCTACAGATATGTACAGAGATAAATGTATATATATATAAATATATAATATATTTATATATATATATCTATATCTATATGCGTGTGTACAAATATATATATAGATATATAAACAATATGTATAAATAAATGATATCCGCAGATGAAAATCCTCCGTTGGTCGTCTTCCAGTTGGTTGAAAAAAATCTCTCGTTTTTAGTCCTGCTTTGAGAAGGGTCTTCGCTCTCCTCTTTTTCTCAGCCGGCAGAGAGGAGCTGAGCACTGGGTTGCCTCTCAGCCAGCTTGCCCTAGATGTGGATTATTGAGAGGGAAGCGAGCAAGCTAGAGGGTGGCGGTGAGAGAAAGGGAGGGGCGGAAAGGAATACGTAGCAGCATCCCTCTAGCACCTCAGCCCTAAGAGCTGCAGCCAATCAACTCGCAGCGCTGCCATCAGCAGCAGCACCAACAGGACCCAGCACTTCCACAGCTCCTCTTAAAGGGACAGGAACACCTAAATCTTAACTGCTTTCTGCCTTTGGCTAAGAAGAGACTTTTGCCACATTAAAAAGCCAACATGTGCTCCCTTTCATTTATGATCTCTAGCAAAACTGTAACATTTCTACGCAGCGGTTCAACAGTGATAACCCCCGACACTAATCCACCCTTTGCGAGTTTAATCCGTGTTTTTCATCAGACCAGTGCAGCCAGAATCCAACTTTCAATGAGCAACTCTGTCCCTCTGACTAATCACTGGTCACATCCCCAGTCATCTCCAGTTCAGCTGCAGATTTAGCTGCTTTCTGATGCCGTCAGCTGTCAACCTTGGGCTCTGTGTCAGAGCACACATCTGTAAATAATCTCACGATGGGTGTAGGAGCAACAGATGAAAATCCTTCACTTTGCGGCTAACACTTGGCTTGCCTCTCGACAGCAGAAATCTTCGAATCCCCTCACTTTGCTTTGCACCATCTTCCACTGGAGTTTAGCCATTTCATCTCACTGTGCAGGTCAAAATCCACGCAGAGGCAGAGAGCTGCGCTCCTCTTTTAGGAACACATTTATGGTTCAGGATGATGACATCAACACATGTGTACCAAACCAACAAGATTACACGCTCTGGCTTTCGAGTGGGTGGAGGAAGAGATTGAGAGTGAGAATGCATGAGGGGGGGGAGACGAAAGAATGAGAGCTACATGGCTTTCATGTATCTGCGGTAGTTATATTTGCAGTAATGTGATAGGACTGCCAGTGAACCATTTTGCATGCTTATGAATTTGTGAGTTGATCACAGCCAGATATAACAGATCCTGACACAAGGGAAGAAGGCTAATCATAACAGAGAGCTGAGAGAGAATGCAACAGTGTCGCCATTAAAGTCCTGCATACATGCATTATTAATGAAATGTGACGGGGAACGGAACTGGGTGTGTCTGCATGGCAGAGAGAGTATTTTTCTATATGACCTGTATGTTGCAATGTTTCACACACTCAGACATTCACTCCCTTTATATTTCATATTACGATCAATGCAATCAGCGTATTTACTTCAGTAGGATCTTCAGTGCAGTGCTGCAGCATACCAGGAGGCACACACAGCAAGCTCAGCCACACTTAATTACATGCAACAGTAACTCAGTTCATTAGAATGATATTCTTTCACTCTAACCTGCAGAGATTTTCCATGGAGCTAAAGCAGGAGGACTCAAGTTTTTTTTTATTTGCTTTTTTCAATCAGGAACCACTTCACACTTTCCCTGGCTAGAGAAAGTGAGAAGGTGGAGGCCAAAAAACAGCAGCGTGAAGGACTGAAGCAAGCAAAACCCTTCCCTGCCTACAGGACCAAACAAAAACACTAACCTCTTTCTCGATACTATAAGAGTCCATATTGTCTTCAGTGATGAATTCCGTTAGATGTTTTACCATAGAAAGACTCAACTCAATATGCATTCTAGAAAAGAAAATGTGATGTTGATGTTTCACCTAGAGGAGAAAAAAACATCTTCTGCTGTCTTACATAATTAAAACAGAGCAATCGTTATCCAGTGGAGGTCATTAAAGACCCACTATATGTTATTGTGTCAGTTTTCTCAAGATGGATGGCATACATTATGATAATTAAGCTAAAAAAAATTTTTATTCAAATTGTTGTGAATCAGTAGCAGATGAAAAAATGACGTAAAAGCTAGGGGTGTGTATTAGTAAGACAGGTATCACGATACATGTGTCATGATATGATACATATCCTGATTTATCTCAATACAATACTAGACAATATTTCACTTTTTTTAAATTATGATTTAAGGATGATCTGAATATGAATACATTTTTCACAAAAGTAATATGTATGTTATTTAATTATCAGAATATTTAGCATTCATAAACAAGTTGCTTTTACCCAAGCAAATTCATTGTGCTTTTGGTTTGGCATTTTAGAACTATTTGAGTGGAAAAAAAAGTAAGAATGGACTACATGTTTGCTTTTAAATAACTAATAAATACTGCCATGGCAGTATTTTAAATCAATATAAGTATCACTAAATGAAGTATAGCCATATTTCACTGAATAGATATTTTCACAGTCGGGAAGCCACAAGCTCCCTCGCTCTGATCTATTTTTTATGCATCTGCATGTAGACGACTAGACCCACATCTGAACTGGCACGTGTCTCAGAACTGTACGGCTGGGTTGGTATGATACTGCTCGCCATTGTTGTTGCACCACCAATATTAGGTTGGAGTTGTGAGGGGCTGTAAGGTAGCAGAAGAGAGTAGACAGATGGATGATGGGAAGGGCCTACTCCACAACAACAATTCCGCCCACAACTCAGAGGCGAATTTAGAAATTAACTCCTGCCGCTCTGCAGAAACTATGTCTTAGAAAGTGAGAGGTCTTTAGATTTTGTCCAACAATTGCATAATCATAATTAAAAGACGACTGGGAACATTTTTACTTTAGATCATAAGATGATTGGACTGGGACTTTAATGACTTGTTTTCTGATGAGGACAGTAAGAAGTTAGCATCCATCAATACAATTACAACTAAAAAGGAAACAGAAAATAAAGTAAAGGTAATTTTCACTTTGATTTCTTTTCATCACTTCATTTAAGCATGAAAACTGATAAATAAAGCTTAATCACTGCTGCTAAAATATACTTTTACCCCCAAATTTGATCAAAGTAATGACAGAATAATCCTTCTTGGTTAAGGGTAAAGCTCATTTTTACAGAAAATTAAACACTTTGTAGTAAAAATAAAATATCATTTATGTCAGGGTAGGTGAAATAAGAAAAAAAAAGAAAAGAAAAACGCATTTTTAATTAGGCTGGAGCAGTAAATGATTTGTGTTACAGATGATAGGCGAGGCCTCTGAACATCTGCTAACAAATGAAAAAAAGAGGCCTCTAATGAGCAAAACATCTTGTGCTTTCAAGCCGAGATGCTTGTCTGCCTTTCACCTTGCAGCTCTCCTAACACTATCAGCTCAGCATCCGCCTGTGCAGCCACTGTTACATAAACCCACCTGGACACCCTGTGACAAACACACACATGCACACAAGCATACACAGCCGTTACATCCCCCAACCACCAAATGCACTGTGTTTCGAGCTTTTCAGTCATTTCTAGGCATTTCTCTGAGAAGCTCTGCTCCTTCGTCACTTCACCGGATGCAGTACCATAAAAGGATATTCGGTAGTGAGGCAGTCTTAAAGGAGCAGCTCCTTAGCAAAATGGGCAAAGCTTCTCCACTGCAGCTTTGACAAACTGCAAGGAAGGATGAAGAAGCAAGTTTAGCATTCTCAGAAATGGTTGGATCTTCTTGCTTTGAGTACAAAATGAAAAATCTAACAAATTAGAGAGAAGTTACAACATCTTTAGAAAACATTTTTACTGTTTGATTAAAGCAGCATTGAAAACGTTGAGGACAACAGCTGCTCCACTAAAACAGTTAAACAAGCATCTTATTCCAGCTGAATGATGTGAAGCTGGAGTCTGCACACAGAGGAGAGCAGATGAGAGCAAAAGAAAAAAAATCTGCAAGGAACAAAGATTTATGTAGATTTAGTGAGTGCATAAAAAGGCAGAGCCAGAGAGGAAAGGGGAAACGAGAAGGTAACGTAGGAGGTTAAGAGAGCAGGTAGAAAGTGTCTGAAGGCTGGAAGGTGAAAATATTTGGAAAAAATATGCAGAAGATGAGATGCAGTCACAATAGACGTTGAAACATGGGATGTATATG
>NC_050521.1:10759518-10778172 GCF_002922805.2 Oryzias melastigma | reverse complement strand
AATGCCTCAGTAACTGCATGGGAATGCAAAATAAACGGAGTAATTATCCATTTTTACAGAGTAAAGTGCACCTGAAATCGATGTGCTTGCTGAGTGTGCATCGTGGCGCATGTGTTCAGTGCGTGAAAACAGAGCGGGGGAGGGGGTAAACAAAGACCATAAATTAAAAGAGGAGCAAAAAAAGACAGGATGAAAAACAGAGAAGCGAGGAGAGAGACAGATAGAGGGAGAGTGAGAGCCAGAGCCGTCTGTGGGGATGCAGGCGGGGGAGGAATGTGGTTTCCATGGCAACCGGAGAAAGGCTGAGCTCTGGGTGTCCGTTCCAGCTCTGCACTGCACCGGCTCTTGCCTCTCAGCCGCCTTACCCTCCATCTCCAGCCCCCCCTCAAACTACCCCCCCCACTCTTGTCATTCTCTGTGCCTCCTCAGCTCCCTCCTTCGTGTGTCAGAAGGAAGCTCAGAGACAGAACACAACCTGTGCTGTCACTGGATCTTTTGATGCAAACAATTAAACCTGTGCGCTTGCAATTTGCATCACTACTGTGTGCTTTAGTCCCTTCAAGTCCCCTGATCTTCACGCCTCCACCCCCACCACCCCCTCACTTCAGCAGATCTGGGCTCAGCTGAGAAGCCAACGCCTGCGGCCACTGTTCTGCCATGTGCCACTGGCCGTGCTGTGATGGGGAACGCGTGCGAAAACAAGGCCTTCAAATTAACGCTGAGCAACAAAGCAGGGCAGGGAGACATACCTGACAGGAACGCTGAGGAGGGAGCTACACTAGCCCTCCTCAGACCTGCTTCTTTGCTTCCAGTCCAGAAGATGCATTGAATGGTGCTTTCTCTCCAAAGCCCTTTTGCACCACAGCCGTTAAATCAGATTATAAGCACTCCAAACTGCAGTGATTCCATTAATTGAATCAGATTAAACTAATCCATGCAAAACAATTCCTGAACTCCTGGAATAGGATCATCAGCATTAAAACATGCTCCACGTGCAATCAATCTGTATCCTCAACAGGTAAATGAATGTTCCAGGGTCTCAATTAGGACAAAATCTAATAAATAACAATTGCAAACACTGAACTGATTGATTTGCTCATTTTAAACGTGAGATAAAAATCTGTGTAGATATAAAATAGTAACTTTTGCACATTACAGCTAAATATTTTTTACTTTTCATGATTTCATCTCTAAATGTTGTCCCGTGATGCAGAAATGGGTTGATGTTGTGTATGCTGACTGATACATGACTCACTATACTTTTAAGCTACTTGAATGCCTGTTTGAAATCCTCCCCTCAGGGCAGAAAAATTGTTATTTTAATTGGAAATTGAATTACCATTTCTTTCTTTGATGTGCCCAAATGAACAATATTGTTTGAGAAGAACCGTTTTTCTGGAGATCTTGATGGGTCAGCATCATGGCTCCCTTAGTTAAAAGCAGGATAAGTTGTGAAATTGTGCTTAAAGGGAGAGTAAACAGGACAGTTGGAGGCTAACTCCACTCTAGGCCCAGATTTGAGAAATGTAAAAAAAGGGGGCGGGGCTAGGGGGATGCAGGCTGAGTGGAGGAGGTGTGGTTTGGATATGTGATTGACGGTGACAGTAAGTTTGGGGCGTTCCGGCGGCCACTTTCATCTAGGGTTTGCCGTTGAATCAGGGAGCGAAATGTGTTAACAAGAAGTACAATGTCTGCAAGATTTGCCTCATCTCTATAACGTACAATGTGGGGAAACACGTCCAACATGACCGCCCATCTCTGACGTCATCACACAGCCCTGTCACCATCTTAAAGTTGAACAACTAAGAACGTAACAATCAAAACGTCCCAGATATATTTCAAAAGACTTACCAGTACGTCCATAATTCACAGAAAAAAAAAATAAAATACCTGCGCTTTATAAACAAGTGCGCAAAGAGACTGAAGAAGACTTTGCAAAAACGCATAACTTTCCACATACAGTTGGACTTCCTGGATAACAGAGAGCTATCTCTCTGTAAATGTTCATTTTATGACGGAACTCACACTGGCAAATTAAGAGTACTGGAGGTGATCACGACTTAAGAGCCCAGCTTAGATTGCTGGAGATTATTATATTCATGTTTGCAAGTATTGAGGACTGAGACACTTTTACATTTGATTACATTGTATACAAGTTGTAATGTTTACAAGTTTACAAGAGTTCTAGTTAAGAATGATTCTCCAATAAGTGCCAAAAGCTGTGCACTTGAAAAAAAATCTTATTTCTTTGTTATGTTGTTTCAGTTTGCAAAAGAAATCATATTCTGTGGAATAATAGGATTTCATTTTTTTGTTTTGTTCAATACGTATCGAACTGTGACCCTTGTATCGAGGTACGAATTGAACTGTGAGCAAACTGTATCATTGCATCCCTATTATTGACCATACTGCAACATCTTAGTTCCAGCTACGGTCAGAAAGGTTGGGGCTTCATGATGTCATATCCAGTCTAAAACACAGCAGGAAAACCTGACTTTATAAGCGGTGTCACCACATGTTCTGCTTATTTCTTTATCTGATCATTATGGAGGACCACTTGGCTGCCTTTCTTTGGGTACCTTTGGCATGTCAACGTGACAGAGAACCACCAGGCCTGAGACACGCTCCACTTTATGAGGACTTCTGCTGCTGGTTACTCGCACCCGAGACACTCCCTCATCCTCCAGGTCCTGCAATGCACAGACAGGTCACACATTTGCCGTTAGTTATAGGTGAAAAAGGAACAGCTGTAGCCTTCAGTGTATGTGTCAGCTCAATAGAATCATCATGTAATCTATCATAGATAGAAAATAAATGCAAAAGTTATAATAAATCCAACTAAACACATTTAAGAACTTCTATAATTCAATTAAAAATGGAGTGGTAAAACAACAAAGAAAAATGTTTGCAATAAGTTAGGAAGCAAGTGATGAGGGCGGAGTAACTTAAGTTGGTGTTCATTTAACTGACTCATTTAGGAAGTTGTGTTTGCTTTAGTGGACATATGGAGGGAACCACCCCAAAGGAATTATTCGCTTTAATAAATGTATATTATAACTTGATGTGACAATGAGACAAGAAAAGCTATTTTAATATTTGGTATACCAGAATTACAAAATAACTAGAATGACCATGGCAGTCATTTTGACTGTTTGGACATTATTTATTTGTATTATGATGAAAAGATCTAAGAGTAGTTGTGAGACACTAAATGAAAACTGTAATAACTGAGTGTTTTACTTCACCAAAACTTTAAAGCCCGATTAGTTTTATTTGATCTTTTCAGGCCTTTTTCCATTTATGGCAATCTCTTTAATTGTCAGATCTCCTTTGTGGGTTGAAATCCAATGATAGAACAATGTTAGAATAAAATAGACAGACATTTAGGATGAGTCATGGTCCTATTGGTCCATAGTTTTTTTCTCAAATCAAATTATGGCGCTGTAAATTTTGAATTCAGTCAAAAACAATGCCTTGGTAGTTCTGGTGTTAAAAGGCTCATTTACTGTGTGGTCAGGTACCTGAATGCAGACTGAGGACTTCTAAAGAAGATCAACAGTCTGCTAAAAACTGATCTAAATGCCAAAGTTTAGAAGCTTGTTGAAACGTCATGATTTTCAAAAAGAAGGCTTAACATAGCTGCAGCTGCAAAACTGTAAGGCTTTAGAAAGACTAACCAGAGAAAGATCAGTGTATAACACGCACCTAGACAGGAGAAAGCTGTCGTCAGTGATGATTAAGTGATGATAAAATTCAAGGATATTCCATCAGGTCAACAAAAACTGCATCAGTCAGTGATAGAATAAATACAAACAGTTTGGTTTTTTTTGCACTGAATGTAAGCAGATTTGTTCAAAACATAACAAATAAAAAATTATCTGCAAAGGACTGGGATATAAAGGCAGACATCATGCTTAAATTAACTCATAAGATTAATTTAAAACAGATTATAGGTGCAATTATGCATTATGCAATCATTGCCGTAGCAGTGGAACGACAAGTCATGCCGTAAAATGATGGAACCAAGTGGCAGCAAATATTTAAAAAAAGGGCAGGTTCAAGGATAGAGCCTTGCGGTACCAAACAGGAAAGAGGAGCCACAGATGAGGAGGCCTCACCAATTTTAACAGAAACACTTCTCCCTGTTAAGTAGGACTTGAACCAGTTAAGTGCAGCACCGTGAATGCCGATGTGTTCTAGTCGAGACAGGAGGACTGCATGGACCACCGTGCCAAAGGCTGCTGTGAGGTCCAATAGCACCAGAACCACAGGCTGTTTGGCATCAACAGACATGGTAATGTCATTGTGGACCTTCAGAAGGGCGGACTCTGTGCTGTGCCGAGATCTAAAACCAGACTGAAACTTCTCAAACATAAAATTGTGTTCTAAAAAGGACTGCAGCTGCCTAAAAACAATTGTTTCTAAAAACTTAGATAAAAAAGACAAATGAGAAACAGGTCTAAAATTAGATAAAACAGAAGTGTCCAGATGAGGTTTTTTAAGAAGAGGCTTAACCACGGCATCTTTAAAAACAGATGGAACAACTCCAGAGCTTAAGGAAGTGTTGATAAAGTTCAGAAGACCAGGCCCAAGCTCATTATTTATTTCTGGTTACTCAATACAAATGTGGAGTACATCTTTTAATCATTTGTTGAAACTGCAGATTTTCAGTAAAAAAAATGCTAATATACAAGCTAAGACACTTCTAATAGTACAAGTATTCCTAATGAACAGGTAACAAAACATAAATGGATTTCCACCGCTTTGCGTGCAGCTGGGAGGAACAGCAGCATAATAGTAACTTAGGCAGCACCTCCTGTTTGTTGGGAAACCAAACATTTTGCCATCCAAGATTATGAAAAACAGCCACAAAAAAGGTGTATCTGCTAAACGTAGCAAAAGATGCTGAGCTGGAAACATTATTATAGATGAGCAAAACTGTTAGAGCACTTATAAAAGGGAAAACATGACAGGGATTTAACCAGAATTTGACTAACTTTTGATTGTTTTTTTCTGCTGTTTAAATAGCTAAAATGTAGTTTACTGGTATTTTCTGCACTCTATCCAACACGTTACTACTTAATCTAACTATCTACGATACCAAATGAAGATTAAAGCATTCATTTGATTACTTTTCTTTCCTATATTTACAGTGAGTTAAATAAATACCTCTCTAATTAAAAGCATCGGATCAAGGAATAACTCACTGATGAACAATTGGAAATCGTTACACTTTTGACTCCAGTCTCAGGTTTACAGAAATACTTCCAGTGACTTATGATAACATGCTGCACATGCTGGCTATCTTTGCTGGCTATTTGGTAAAATCTTAGCATACAAAGACAAAGCAAAATACTTAGCAGAGTAAACATGAAGCACATGAAGTTACCTCCCACACATCCTTCTTGCTGTCTTCTTTCACAATAGTTTGTTCTGCAGACTGTTGCAAGGTCACCTCGTAACACTCTTGAATATCTGTGAGAAAAACAAACAAGAATTTCTTCCTCACTTGGGTTTTAAAGGAAAAAAAGCACCGTCATATTTATTTTACTTTAATCAGGTTTCATGAATAATCAGTACAGTCTTTGGGAGTTCACAGCTGTGGCCCAAAACAAACCTACTCATTAATTCTTACCAGACATGGAGAAGTTTTGCTTGTGGCTTTAGAAGTCATGTAAAATGATGCCTTCATGTTAGAGAGAAAGGCTTCCCTTTCTTGCTGCACTGAATGACACCAATACTCAATAGGATTAAGGTAGGGTTGCATTTAATAGCAAATAATTAAACTGATGCATAAAACAGAAACAATTTATATGAACACATTTTGGATTAAAATTGTTTTTCCATCATCAGGAGCAGATGAAAACCTGCTGTTTGAAAAGCTCTAGTTTTTCGATGGGCGAGCAAACATCTCCCTGCTCTGCTCCAATTCTGATTCATCCTCTTTCAAACAAATAGATCCATTAATGTCTTCATTTTCCTCGTCTGAGCTGGCATCTGGCTCTAAAATGTACAACTCCAGTATTGCCTGCTGTTTGTTTGTTATGCTAAAGTTATGATGGGGCTGTAGGACAGTGGGAGAGATTGTAAACAAAGAAATTATGGTAAATAAGCCAGGTTAGCTTCCACGCTAACAACGTAGAGGCAAATTCTGGATGAACTCCATATGTTCTGCAGAAATTTTTTCTTGAAAAAATGTCACTGGTTTTAATATTTTGGCAAAAAAATGCATAATCATAATTGATAGACCACTGGGAATTTATTTAGAATTGATAAAAACTAGGGCCAGGAATAGATTGAAAAAATTAATTAATCGCAACATGGGAAAAGATCAATTGTGATTTTAATTTTTTTTGTTTCAGTATTTGCAGAATTTTTTTAAAAAAAAGTTAGTTTTGACAAGAGTGAAGTGAAACATTTTTAATAATCTTGGAGTAACCAGTTTTCCTAAAATAAAGAACTAAACATTTGATTCCTGAACTCTGATGCTCTTTTTTCACGTTTCCACTCATCTCTTGTGTGACAGCCTTTTGACGAGAATGGACTCTGACAGTTTTGCTGATGTCAAAAGCAGGTCTAGTAACTGCAGAGTTGACATAAGAGGTTGCTACAGAGTTGATCAACTTTCCAACAGTTCACTGTCAGGTCAAGATGGGTGAACAAACCGGTTCATTTTAGCATCTTTTGTTTTCTATTACTGTGGCATTTTAATTAATATTTAAATAATATTTGTCCAAGTTGTAATTTGTCTACATTTAAGCTTCAAAACTAGGTGAAAATCACTGCAGACAAACCTGCCTGATTTCCTTAAAAGATTTTATTGTTCCAGCTAACAGGATTCCATGCAAGACTTCCTGGACTATATAAACAATCAATATAATAACCTAATTAACTCTTTTCCTAATTTAAAAGAAACCATCTATGGCACATGTGTCAAAGTCAAATTATTCATGGCCTGATGTTATCTTGTGCTTATTTCTAACTTGTATAATTTTGACACAACATATATTTTTTAATGGAGACTAAAGAATTGAAAGTTATTTCAGATTTAATTTGATCTATTCTGGAAAAATATTCCTGCCTGTTTACATTCATAGTAATGTTAAAGAGTTAAGTTTTCAAATATTTAAAAATGTAGTTTTAGCTAATTGGGTTTTGCACCGTTGTGCAACACATTTATTTATTTATTATGGAGTGCCTAAAGGGACATCAAAGTAAACAAAAAATTCTGGTTAGTTTCTGGTGTGCACCAGTCTGGGAGGATCTAGAGATGGAAAACAGTGAGGAGAGTAAGCTTGATTGCACATAAGGAGACGGAGAAACAGGAGGGACAAAAAGGGCTGACTGCAGGCTGTTTGGAGGAGGAGCCTGTTGAACTTGTTTTATTCTTAGCAAAAAAAAAAGCTAATTTGCTTCTTGATAAAGGATATTGTATTTATCAAATTATCCTAAAATAAAACTTAAATGATACTTTTTCCCACAACTATTTCAATTTCAGTCATTTTTCTTACCTGCTATATTTATTTATTAATTTGAAGTTTTGCTCCCTCATTTTTAATTATTTAATTTGCATGAAGTTTCTGATTCTAATTCAGACTAATTCTCCAGAACAGATTTAAAGACAATGCTAAACAAAACTTGTTATTCAGAAAGAGGAATTTCATCATCACCTTTGCATCTATGTTTTATTTGTCATTTTCTGAGAACCTCTTTTCTTCTCTTTTTTTCTCTTCTAAACCAGATCCTGCTCTGTTGCAGTTTACAGCGTAGGTTTCCATGGTGATACTCTTCTCTAAGAGGAGAAAAAACCTGAAGAGTCAAAGCTGAAGTTACCTTGCTGAGCCATCAATCCTGCTCAGTCACACTTTTTCCCTGAAGTTCACAAGCGATTAGGTTTGCTTTTTATATAGTAGTTCTGAATGTAAAGCTCTAGACATGAAAGCGGATGCACCTCGTGTGTCCGTGTGTCTGAAACAGAGAAGCTTGTCCCAACAAGACAATGTGAGAACAAAAAATGGAGCATTTGACTCATCACTGTGTCTGAATGTGGAGGAGTGAAGCCATGTGTGGGCAGAGCAATTTGTTGACCAGCTGACTAAAGAGCAGCCTCACTTGGACAAACTCTTATATACATACAGACACACATGCAGACAATGTGTGGGCCTGCCTCCATTTAAACGAGAAAAATGCAATGTTCTCTGTGTCGTCTGATTCCAATTTTATGAAAAGTTCTGACTTGCCAATTTCATGTTTTTATGACCGTCTATTGGGCTGCAGATTATTGCAAGCTACATTAGGTTTCTACCAAAATAAACAACACTAAATAAATGCAAAAAAAAGATATTTATAAAAAAACACAATGATCTGTGCATACGTCTAGATTTGCATGTTTTTAAACTGGTCAAACTTGCTAAATCCAATTGCATTAGTAAACATTTCCTATCATATGGCGTAATAATTGATTTTTATCAAGTCTCTGCTACATTTTGCACACTCTGTTATTTTTTGTTAACTAGTTCATCGGAAAGGTGCTAAATCGTGTACTGATGCATTCTGGTATTGGAAATCCCAGCCACAAAAAGAACAGACAGTTATCTGCATTTAGACGTGTGGCCTTCAGAAATATCTAAAATGCTCCTACCCTGACAGACCACATAAATTCCTGGCCACCAGACAAAACACACAGTTCCAACCAGAGGGAGGAGAAAGACTTATTTGAAGAGCTGGATTCTAGACGGGGCTGTGCTGCATTACGACGGTCCTTTCTGTCATAATTATAGGAAATACAAACCATTTCCTAAAGGCCTGATGCATTGTGGTTCTTTTACAGATTGTCTTTCCCTGCCTGGTTAAATCAGTATGAAAATAAAACCCTCACATCTTTAAATAGTGATAAGAAAGTGGCACTATAGCCATCATTGATGAGAAACTAGGGCATAATTTGAAGGCAGGGCAAACAATTAACACCTTTCTCAATGCTTTAGTAAAATACTCTGCAGACATTAAGAGGGTTCTCTGTTTTTGTGTCCCTAACCCATCCCTGCCCCCCACCGCATTTTTGTATATGAGAACAAAATGACGGATACACAGTTAAGGCAACCTTTGTTCATGACTGTGCAACCATAAACCCATCCATTCAAGTGGGCAGTGCCAAACAATCCCAGCCCGCAACCACCCCCTCTTTACTGTCGGGAATACATTGGAGTTACATGTTCCTCCTAAAAATAAGCTTTTCACAGTTCTGTCGATAGTCTTTAAAGACCCCCTTCAATGAAGACTGTTTTTCACATGTTCTTGTTGCATTTTGTCTTGATGATTTTACAATTGATAAAAACATTTTTGGAGTGGGACCTTTTACAGGGCACATTATTTTACCACATAACGGTCCTCTCTGCAACGTTCAACCTTAACACTAACACAAACAATCCCAATCTGTCCAACCAGTTGGTAAGGCCTTGAGTATGCAAAGGCAAACACAGCAAGAGAAGATAATGGGATGACTAATGTTGATACAGCACTGCCTATTAGAGCTGTGAACCAGGTGCTCTTCTGCCCCTCTTTCCCAATGAGAACCACATGTCAGATGAAGCTGGAAATCTCTTCACAGCTCTGCACCTGAGACACGTCGGCCTCTTTTTCCTCTGCCACCGCTACATACCATCCTCTAGATCCAGAAGGATGACACAGACTTGACAAGTCGATCGTTCAAAAGGTTATTCAGATGTTTACTCCATGTTCAAGTGGGATTAAAGGGTCTTATCGAGGAATGCTGAAGATTTTTCTCCTCCCAATGTCTCCCTCATTTCTATGGAATGTTTTTAATGGCTCTAATCTGATGTCTCAACAAATGCTATATTATCTTATTAATACAAAACTGTCCGGAAATCTTGTGCTGTAACTCTGATATCTTTTGTAAAGATGCTTTAAAAGTCACTTTAGCAAAATAAATGTCAACATTAGTCAAGAAGAAAACAATAATATGAAATACTTTGCAGCACGGCTTTGTGTCAGCAGTACTGAAGCTTAAATGTAAAACTTTAAACAGTAAAACGTGCCTGATTGTATTTATAGCTTTTGAATTTCATTAATTGTTGTAATAGATATATTCCAACAAATAAAAAACTAGAGGTTTTGACCATCACAGTAAACTTACCTTTCGGTCTATAGATACCTCTGTTTCAGGCCTTCTGGATACATATTTTTTTAAGTAAACATTTTTAGTTTTAATGTGAAAATAGAAAAGCCATAAGGTTTCTTTTGCCCCTACTGCCCCAAGCAAAGGCTCAGATCCAACAAAGAATATAGGGATGCTGCCTTAAAAGATGGAGTCTCTTAAGATTAATCCACATGTACAATGTTTATTCTTTCAAAATGTAAAATGGGAAGATAAAGATGTATAAATAAATTGTCTCTAGAAATGGCCGATTAGTTTGAAACATGTTGAATACCTCACATACTTAACACACAGGACTTGATATGAGTACTTATGCACCTTAAAATGTGTCCAAAAATTTAAATATTTAGGAGTTAAAAATTTCTTATGCACAATGTTCAATGTCCTCATTAGTATGCAAAGCTGGTGAATAATTCTAAAGCGCTTATCCACCCTAATGTAAGCCCAAAGTTCTTTACAGTAACACTCCCTTCACCGATGTACACACAGATGGTGGCAGAGCAGCCAGGCAAGGCATTAACCAAACCGCCAGGAGCAATGTGGTATGTAAATGGGCAATGTGTCCAGCGCCCTGCCCAAAGGCACACCAACTAATGGGTCAGCAAAGAGGGAACCAAACCAACGACCTTCCAATCAGAGGTAAAAATCTCCATCTCTGTACCACAGGCCAAAGTTAAGAACACAATAGGATAGTCATGAAAAAACTTAACCTGTGAAAGAAACTTTTCTTTTAATAATAAAAACAAATGTAATAATAAATAAAAATAGCTTTTTAATTTGACAACAAAAAATACAGTTTGCTTTCAAACAGACATACCATTAAATGATTACTTAAACATATCCAAAAGCAATAATAGTATCTAAAAGGTGGTGGTTCCAAATTCTCAAAAAAAAGGGTGATTTTCTTCAGCCTTTCAAAGTAAACTGTATCCATATATATGATCATATGTTACCTTTGGAACACTATAAAACAGATTATTTTGAAATAGTAGTTATTTTCATGAGTTTTTTCATACCTGGAAGTAAAACAATTTAATTCCTGAGGCTCCACCTGCTGCGTGTGGGTACCGCCTATTTTATGACGTCATCCTAGAGCCGTCTTTGCGTTTCTCCCACGAAAAAAACATCCAAACTTCTTCAAAGATGGATGCCTTTAGTACCCTGGCCATTGCGCTACACTGGTTCACCACGCCGCCGTCTGCACGACTGTGCCCGACTGAGGAGGGTGTCTTAAAGGAGCCCCGCGTCTAAAGTAACAAGCAGCTGTGTGAGCTGGAATTTAATGAAGGCAGGACACAATTGGAAAATATACGGTATTATTCATATAAAATGAAAGTTTTTTTGCTGATCACCACTATAGCTCCGTGGAGAAATTGGGTGTTTGTGTTAGACTGGGGGCGGAGCAGACTCTTCTTGAGAGGGGCTGTTCTCACTCTGTGACATCAGCACGTGAGGACCTGCTCGTTTCAGTGGGTATGGGAGGGGTTGGTACCGAGAGCGCAGGTTTTTAGAGGATTACTCAGAAATGTGTGAACGGATCAAAATACCGCTTTGGAGTTCTTTATAGTGAGGAATGAACAGTATAATACACTTAAATGCTCAAAAAGTTGCTTTTCTAGCGTATGGTCCCTTTAAAACATTTAATTAAAAAAAAAAGTAAATTCATGTTGACTTAGCTTATAAATACAAATAGACTGTATTTAGTTTGTGTTTCGGCCCAATGGAATGGACTGAAGCCCTCGGTCCAGTCTTTGTCCAGCAATTGCTCTATGAAGTGGGAACTAACCATTGACTGTATAATCACTGGACATATCAACCCCTCCCCCCTCGTGTTTCAAATAGGAAGTACCCGCAGGTTCCAAGGTCAAAATCCCTTAGACTTCTATAGAGAAATTAACAGTTATTTCCCAGTCATTTTATTTGCCACAATAATCATTCTTGCACACTTTATTTTTAATCATACTTTTTTTTAAGATTTTTTTTCTTTATTGCAAGTTATTCAAGCTATAAACTGACCAATCAGATCCCTCAGTAAAAGCATGTGGTACTATTGGCCCCACCTCCAATGTTTGACAGATTCTCTCGAGGCCGCTGTCAGTTGAAGGGGTGTGGACCTCGAACAAGCTCCCTCCTGATTGGCGACAGTGATTTCTCTAAAAATGGGAGTCAGACCGACTTGGACCAATCACTGTCGTCGGGTTTCAAAATGGCGGCAGCAGTATCAGGAAGCAGAGGTGATGGCTTTGGCCAGATTTTGCGAGGGCCAAAGATAAGGCATTTTAAATGGGTGACGCCAACATCTCACTTTGTTCAGTGATTAATTTATGTCTATGGAACCAACGATCTATCCCAGGTCTAGCTCAGAAAACACAACTGCTGCACTATCCTTACTGTATCATTGTTGTTTATCGCAGTACTGTTGTAATATACGTCATCTGTCATGAGTGTAATGCATAATCAAGATAGCACAGGTCTAAAAAAAAAAGTCTATAAACTCTGTGACTTTACTCAATCATCTTTTTCAACTGGTCTTTTAATTATGATGATGTCGTTTTCTAGGAAATGGTTTCTGAAGAGCGTCAAGAGTTTAGTAGAAACTTCCTTTTGAGTTGTGGGTGGGACCGTTGGCGTGGAGTAACCCCATCTTCCCTTCACATCATTCCACTGTTTACAGACACTTCCGCCAGCTAATAGCCTCTCACACCCTAAACCCAACATTAGCAGTGCAACAAAAAAGGCGAGCGATATTGAAGCTATCCAGCCTTACAGTTTTGAGCCAGAAAACAGAGACGTACACGTATCTAGTCGTCCACGAATGGATGCATCGGAATGGAGTGAATCAGGGAGCGTTTGGCCAGCAGATTGTAGCTTCTATATTACTGATATGAGTTTTTTTTAACTGCATTTTTTGCTTGTTCCTGATTCACAACAATTTGAGTAAACAAATACTCAGAAATGCCATTTTTAGCTTAATTTTCTTCATATACGCCTTCTGTTATCAGAGGTTTTACTCGGAGTGGGTCTATATAACAAACATTTGAGAACCTGTAACAAAAATGACCTTGATTTTGACTGAATTGTGCATTTCTACAAGAACAAGCCAGAAACATCTCATTCTGTTTACATTTTACAAAGTAAAAATGATCCAAGATTAGGGAAATTCTTGTAATTTTCCTCAGTGTTTCTCGATGCTGTACTGTGAAGACCATCTGGTTTCAAAGTAGATATAACAGATTAGTTCTGACCCTAAACATGAGGTGAAAATAGCCTCGAGGTGAGTTAACTTTGCTCAGGAATCTTCCCTTTAAACTTCCTTCCACACGCATCGGCGGCAGAGGCGACTACAGTGTGTTTTTCTAAGGGCTGCCTGAGTCATGGCAGCCCCTCCCCCTCGGATTCCCAGCGAAAAATGTAGCAGTGGGTCAACAGAGGCGATAGCAGACCCAGGGGCAAACACCATTATAACATGGCTGTGGTAATTAGAAGGGCCATTGAACCATTGGTTAAACTGAAGTAATATGTTTTCTCTGCTGGAAAGAGAAGCGAGCTTCACACTGATGTGCTGAGCTCTTTTTCTCTCGCTGGTCACGAGGGTGTGGGTGGTTACATACACTATATATATATATATATATATATATATATACTACAAAGAGCAGCTATTCACACTAAAACCTGTGCAAACTTTGAGCTTAATGTTATCAGCTGCATTGTTAGTATGTTATAATAACTGGTGCGTAAAACTGTCTGCACGATCATCATGAGTTCATGAGGCGTACCCAGAATAAGAATTGTACTTGTAGGCTTATAGCAGCACAGCTATATATAGGATGTGTTGTGTGCAGCTTTAATGAAATTTCACTAAAATCTGTGTATGCCATGTGGGGCTACACAGCAACTCTTTGTGAGACAAACTGAAAGGTCTCTTTCATGTAATTTAATAAGGAAACATTTAGAAAACGTCCCGCACAAATGACTACAACCTGACCTGCTCTACACCCCGAGTCTGCCTCAAATGTGCAAAAATACACGCAAGATGCACTGGAACAAACCACATCAAAGTGGGAAACCATTATTCAGAATGAAAGATGTGGACTGTCAGAGGATCATTTTTTGCTTCAAAAGCAACTGATCGGTTTTGTTTTTCTTACCAAGAAGAGCTTGAAAAAGATGGCTGCCCAAGATCGCTGACACTTTTCCAACACTGGTCTTCAAGGCCTGTTCCTCCGGGCTGGTAAGGTTGGCCTGGTATTGTTTGAGCAGCCCCACCGCCCTTTCTGTGTCTGCCTCACAAGATAAATGGACTTTTAGGACAACATCATGAAAAAAAAGGAATTTGTATGCTCCCATAAAAGGTCACATATGGGGTTTTCCACACAAATACAGTTTTCAGAGCATTTTAGGAGGTTTTGTTTCAACATTTAGGTGATAAAAGACAGTGAATTTAATAAGAAAACGCCCTAAAAAGGTATTTGACTGGACTGTGATCATTTCTGATGTCATAAAGAGTCAAATTTGTAGCTTCTAAGTAAAAATACCTGCTGTATTACCATTACAAACAGAAGGTGTGCTGATGCAGCATCAATGAGGTCCATCTCTATAATGTTCTGCCTCAGACTGAACATTATGAAGGAGAAAACATCTTTAGTCTTCTGCAATCCAGCTATGGAAATTCCAGCTTAGGTTTTTATTTTCTTTTTATTCCCCGTGGGCCAAAAAGTTGTGCGTCTCCTCCAGGGATTACAGCTGAAGTTAGTGAGCCAGTGAAAAGCCAAGTAGTAACTTTGTTAGAGTAATTCCCTGGCATTAACCTAAAAACTCAAACCGAGATTTACAACCACACAAAGAAAATATACACACATGAAAAAAACACATAAAGGAGATTTGGACTTGTCTGTACTTACCATATTTATGAACCATGGTGTTTGCCACACACACAATTAAAAACAGATTTTTTTTAAAGTAATTTTCACGGAAAGACTTTGTTGTTTTCTTCCCCAGGTTTAAATCCAGTTAGACTCCCAGTGAAAGTGCAGAGTTGCTGCAGCGCTATAGTTGGGATGTGGCAGAAAACACTGATAACTTCATGTAAAACTCCCCCAAAGTTTGGCAGCAAACGGTCCGGGAGCTTCGTGTGTTCCTCCTCCCCTTTAGACATGCCTCGCCTCCCGCAGGACACCGCCTCGTCAGCCCCAACTACAACTTTATTACAACTAATGCTGCTTTCTGCCTCCTAAATGTTGCAGCGCACTTTACCCCTCCTGTGATTAGCATTAAATTGCTATTAAAGTTCTCAGAGTTAATGATTTACTGTTATCAGCGTGTATTAGACTTTAGCCTTTTTTGGGAGTTTGCGCCATCTTGTGGCTGGTTAGAGTAGCGCTTGAAATGAGTCCAAATTTAAAGGAGAACTCCACCGACTTTATCTATCTGGCTGCTCAGCTCTTTGGGTGAAAAATGTTAACTGATGATAAGCTAGCGCAAGTGGTTCAAAATTTGTTCGGGACTGTAGGCTGCGCATTTATTTTTTTTAAAGAAAAGGTGCGTGTAGTCTAAATAAGTTTGCTTACCGGAGCTATTTAGCCGGCTCCTCATCCCTGTCAGAGGCTAGTCACGGCTACATTAGCCGCTATCATAGCAGCTGCTAGCATAACACACCCAAATCTCTGTGCAGCTGTCTGCGAACGCGTTGCATTCTGGGTAATGTATGCGTTTATACTAGAAGGTTTTTCACAAATCTTGCTTCTTTTTTTTATTATTATCCGTATCTAAGTTAAAATGTTGAATATTGAATGCTGGTCCTCTTTTAAACAGCATTAATGTCAATAATCCAAATGTTTATATAAGCATTTAAATACTGAAATCACATGTAAATGTTAACAAAGTGTATTTTAAAGAATTTTATTTTAAAGCATTTTATTTAAAAGTGCCTTTCAAAACACTCAAGGACACTGTACACATAAAAAAAGTAAAACTCAATAAAACCACTTAAAAAAGTTTTAAAAATAAATAAACTGATATCTTGATCAAATTTATGGGGTGCTTTCATCTGTTGATTGATTGTTGATTACATTGATTTTATAACTTTAAAAGGTCATACTACAACAACAAATCATTACTTATATTTAAATGTAAACCTCTGTGCTTCAGACTCCACCCATGTTAAGAAAAGCGCTTCTCCTCAGGGCATAGCGGACCCTTCCCTTACAAATGCCTCTTAAAGGCTGAAACGAGGTATTACTGTTGAACTTTGTGATTGGTCAACTGGTGTAAGTACTACGTCATTTCTGAAGTTTCATGTCAACATGCACTGCAGCTCCAGGATAAAAGCCCAGCCCATCTTTGATTCTCTAACGGTCGGTTCTTATTGTGTTAGTTTTAGCATGTATTGCCTTCGGTTGTCAAAAGTCTACTGGGCTGGACAACTTTCCAGTGAACTTGGAAGTTAGACAACAGTAGTTTGGTGCATCTGGCATTAAATCCAGTGAAATCTGTCCTGGTGATGGGATTTACAATTAACATTTCACTCCAGATTGTTTAATACGTTAGCCTTTATTAGCTATGATGCCCCTTCGGTCTGGGCCATGAGCGCCTGCCTCAGGAGAAGGTGGAGGACAACCTCCACAGAAAGTTCTGAGGCGAAACTGGCATAACTTTGCTCGGTACCACTCTCCGTATTGAGGACACAGCGTGACTACATTACAGAGGATGAAGAAAGAGAAGCAGAGATGGAATTAAAGCCCATAGAGAGGAAACAGCTGGTCAGGAGATGGAGACCTGAGCCAGTGAGAGACCACACCCACACCAACGCACCCAACTGACCCCACCCATGTCCTGCAATTACACGTCACATATGACAAAGTATAGATTGAAATAAAATGTTCAGCAAACTGAACGGGTTTCGTTTGTAGTCAACGTGGAAGTAAAAGAACCTTTCTTTCAAGTGTGTCAACACCTCTTCTATCAGTCTGCTATCCTGAAAGTCCACATAAAGTGTTGCCTTTTTGATACCCTTTTTAAATTTCAGAAATAATTTAACAGTTATAACTACAATTATGTCTTAAAACTCTGACAAAGAGGTGATTTTACCAATCTATGGAATATATTTTCAAATCTGTAAAACTCAAAGCAAAAATTATTTCAAAAATTAGCTAATAATAAGAGTTTTAATCTGGGTAATGCAGTGATGGCCCTTCTTTAATGCATCTTTGTTTACATTAATAATACAGATTTAAAGACGATCAATTGTTTGTCAAGAAGAGCAACACGACAGGCTTAGGAACAACACTCGGGATTTAAAACTATGGAGTTTGGCGACATCTTGTGGCCAGCAGTTGCAGTTGTATCTGGAGGCGGTCTTTCTTTTTTTTTAAATCCACACCCGATTTAGTGTCTTTCATACTACTACTGTTTTTTTTTCATGTGTTAAACATTTAAAAACTACAATTTCTGTGAAACTTTACAATGAATCTTTTTTCTCTCTTTGTCCTTATTTTATTATATAATTATTTATTTTTTATCCTTTCTGCTGGCATTCCTTTGTGTGTTTGGGTTTGTCTGTAATTGTATAATCCTTGAAAATTGATAATAAAGTCATTAAAATTTTAAAAAATCTAGTTGTTGTAACTTCATGTTTTACCCAAAAAACTAGGTGACATGAAACATGTTGTTTACATTACAACTACCACTAAATTATTAAACAGAATGGATTACAAAAACAAAGAATACATTTTTTATTTGTTGGAAAACAGACAACGTATTTTTTTTTAAATCACACTAAAATGTGTATTTAATTATTATTGACTCAGGTTCAAAATAACATGTTGATTCTGTGAAGATCCACAGTGCAAGACTCCTCATTGTGCATGTCTGCTGTGCTCATTTTGGGACTGGAGCCATGTATGCCTCATTCAGAGGCATGCTGAGTGTCAAGCAGGGAGACATTAGGTCCCATTTTTAGAGTCTTTGGTAAGACTTGGACTGGATTTGAACTCACGACCTTCTGGTTTCATGTGTAGTCAATGTTCATCGTGTTTGTGAAAAAGTTCAAAACACAGACAAAAATAATAAAGCAGCATTTGACAAAATCCTACAAGAACAATGAGCCACATCTTCATCCTGTAGCCAGTTTTTGCAGTTATAAAGATTGAGTTTCAGGTCTGAAACTCAATCTCCTTAATTAAAGGAATGTCACTTACTAACTTTCTGAATGAGAACAAAATATCTCATTTTTTGAGGGGTAAAATAAAGGTTGGACAGAGCAGAGGTTTACCTGTATGAACATCCAGGTGTTTCCTACCCTGAACGGGTCCCACCTCTGAACTTCCTCCTGGCGCGTGCCGCATTTTGGTTGTGCGCTCCTGCGTAGTGCGCATGTCAGCGGAGTCCTCATGTTGGGGAATCCCCAAGAGGGAATCCTCTGCGAACTTCCCAGTGATTACGGTCCATGTGAATGACGTCACTAACCGCCGCTTCGTCCGGTA
>NC_050521.1:10749313-10755418 GCF_002922805.2 Oryzias melastigma | reverse complement strand
GAAAGTCTATGCTAGGGTACTGGAGAGGAGAGTCCGCCTGATAGTTGAACCTCAGATCAAGGAACAACAGTGCGGTTTCTGTCCTGGTCGTGGAACAGTTGACCAGCTCTACACCCTCTTCAGGTTGCTGGAGGGTTCGTGGGAGTTCACTCATCCAGAGGACCTGGAGGAAGTGGTCGGGGAGAGGGAAGTCTGAGAATCTTGGCTTGGACTTCTGCCCCCGCGACCCGGTCACGGATGAGTGGAAGAAAATGTATGGATAGATTTCAGTTCTAAGTATTTCTTTATTCAAATAGTGATGGATCAGGAGCAAATGAAAAAACTGTTCAGCAGCTCCGAGTTCTTCACTTTGCCTCCACGTTCCAGCAAAAAAGTCAGAAGAGACTCCTGGGTCAAAGCCATACTTGTCCCGCCAGGCAAAATCATCGAAGAGACGAGACAGACAGCGGGATGACGCCGCTGATCCAGCCCCCCATCCTCCAACCTGCTGCTTCCGGTGACAAGGGATACACATTCTGGCAGGGGATACAAATCTTGGCCCAACACCGCCATCCTCTTTATTCAGTTTCTTTGTATTTTAAATCAACATTGTTTATTTTTTTTAACTTAACGTAATGTAAAAGGGTGATAATTCCAATACCTGACAAGTTTGCAAATATTTTTAACTTTTTTTATTGTATTTGTTTTAGGGAAGAAAAACATAAAACTTCTGACTCAAAATCATTTTAAAAAGATAAAAATGTAGCTAAATATTAACATTTTAGTGATGGTTATATTTGTTTTTGATGATTTAAGACCCACTCCAATAAATATTGTGTTTTTTAAAACATATTTCACATGATGGAGAACATTTATTATGAATATTTAGATTAAAACTGTGTTATTTTATACAAACTCCCTGGTCCTCTTATTCTGATGCATCCACTTGCAGACAATTAGATCCATGTATTTCTTTGTTTTGTTTATTTTTGTGGCATCTGGCTCAAAATGACTAGATAGTTCCAATATTGCTCCCAATTTTTTTTGCAGCACTAACTTTTGGCTGGGGTTGTGAGGGGCTTTAAGCTATCAAGAGAGACATAGAACTAACTGAGAGGGAAAGGGGGGCGGGGTTACTCGGAGCCAATACATTTATTCCATACTTTCAAATTTCTAATAAACTACTGCTGTTCTGCAAAAACTGTCCACCTTTTGGCACATCTCATCAGGGGTCGCCACTCAATTTCTCACTGATTTGCATTTTATCTGAACACAGGGACGCTCAGACTTTGGACTTTGGGGTTACATTGCTGCTCTGCAGGTACTATGACACACGTTTTGCTTTTATTTTGATTAATAACAAAATAATTGTATAGATCAAAATATTATAGGAGTTAGACTTAAAATTATATATGGTGTTTTCTTTTTAAAAACCAGGAATAGATATTTGGATTTGTAAAAAGGGGTTTAATTCTGACTTTTGCTATAACCAAATCTCAGGTAAAGAGTCAATGCCATCAGATTTGCCTAAATCTTTCTTAGTTACGTTTGCTCATTCTCATGCAACATCACTTGCAGCAGGGACCTCTTACTTCACCACCACACATCCATTCATCCTGATTTGCATAACCAACATTCGTGTAAAAACATTACCCATGCCCATATTTGTGCCAAAGTAAATAAGCAGGTAGTTGAATGAATGTCTGCTTCTTAGAGTGTACCTTAATCATCCACAAAGATTCACAAAGATCTGTTTTTCAAAATGATATATCCTTTCTAAACGACACTACGAGGTACGTGCGTGCTAGCATGGCTTTGTCTCTTCATGTGCAATCTTCAACAAAGTTTATTCAAATGAATGCCTTGAACCGCAATACCTTGTGCGACCGCTGGAGGGCTCTGCATCACGTTGAAAATAATAAGCTCACTAACAGCAGATTAAAACACATCTGTAAAACTTTTAGTCATAACAGAACTTGGAGATTATTATTACTAAGAATCACCAGATGCTATAAAATGACAAGTAAAGAACCATGCTCAGAGTGAATATAATGCACGCATACGTGACTATTTCCTACAGTATT
Organism: Oryzias melastigma; assembly: GCF_002922805.2. NCBI lineage: Eukaryota > Metazoa > Chordata > Actinopteri > Beloniformes > Adrianichthyidae > Oryzias > Oryzias melastigma. The sequence goes on along the minus strand of NC_050521.1, from coordinate 10,753,355 downwards.
AACAGTTGGTTTTTAATTTAAAAAAAATAATGGGGTCTAATGTGAATGTTTCTCATAATATATAAAACTGCTGTGTGGGGAGTTTGACTGGGCTTGGAGCACAGACAATCAGGCAGCAAGTGGAAGTAGAAGCAGGGCTTATATACGGAGTCTAAGCAGGTGATTGGAAGCATCTGAGTAATTGAGGCAACCAAACTCTCTACTCAGCACAACAGAAAAAAATAGTTTTGACATTGATGTAATTTGGGAGTTACCAGCAATCCTGAAAAATCTATCTCTACAGAGAAACTGCACTGACACATGCCATTTTAGCCGATCTTTTCATGTAGGTTAAGTACTTTCAAATGCTTTTATAATTTTATTAACAGGATTGCTTTTATAATTAATTGTCTTAATTTTCAGATGAATGTGGCTTAATTTTCTTTTCTCGTCAGAGTGACTTCATGAGAAAGTTGAGAAAAAACGTGTAATTAGTTTGAGCCAAAAGCATGTCATCACAATATTTGTTTTCTTAAGCTTTTCTTGAATAAAGAATTCTAACCTTAAAAAAGCTTTGGTTTACTAAATTTGTAAAAATGTTCTTTTTTCCATTACCTGTTCTGTATTTGTTCCTTCTGGTTGTAATTACAATTGTTTTTTTTTTTTTTTGCTATTCAGTGGACGTTTAGCCTGTCATGCTCAATCCTTCATTTGAGAGAAAGCCTTCCTGCATTTTCTTCTTTTTCATTTACATCTGTTCTAAAACGGAATCAACGGTTTTGGTTTGAAATTATTTACATTTTTTTTCAAGCAACTTCTAATTGGAAAATAGAAGAATGAACTTTGTTTCTTGAGTTATCGGATATCTGCTATAGTTATACATTTTTATAAATATATATTTTTTCCTATGAAGCCACAAAGAACATGATAGACATAAAAAGTGTAGACACTGTGGTTACACTTAATCACTATAGCACTGACAGTTCAATGCATTGTAGGTTCAAGCGATTATTCAGTATCTTCACTTATTTTATTTTTAATAACTGGATCTCTAATTATTAGAGTTGGGTGAAGCAATAATTTCAAAGTTAGGTTCAACAGGCAGTTGAATTTTAAATAAGTAATTTTTTAATTGTTAAATACAAAAAAAGAGCCATACACAAACAGATTTGTATTTCTTTAATCTTTTCATATGTTGTCCTTTTAAGTTTGTCTTCCCTGAGATTACAGTATAGAGTTTTATTCTTTTATTTACATTTGACACATTTTAAAAATCACTTTTTAAACAGAGGAAAAATTCATGTGGCTCAGAAAGCAGAAACATTATAGCTGCATTAGTGAAACAATGACAAATGTACTCATTTAATTAAGAAATTCACCAAAGAGAAAGTTATGCATAGTTACAGTGTGTGTTTTTCAAACACAGAGCTCAGACATTACATATTCAGTAGTAAAAGACAAAAAAAAAGACTATAAAAACTGCACAAAATTCAAAAGAATGTAACTGACTGCCAATCTTTGGTGGTTGTGTCCACTTTCTTCCTAAACTATGTTTGAAATTACACTTTAAGTTTTATGAAATTATCAAAAAAGTGCTTTGAAATGACACAGTTTCTCTTCCATGCAGCCCTAATCTGGCATGGCTCGGCTGGACAGGAAAGGAAAGGTTGCAAGATCTCCAACTGAGAAGTTCGAAGATCGTTCATTTCTGTTTCTCCCTGTTGGCAGTAATGAAAAAAAGACAAATTATTAATAATAACTGATGGTCAAGATGCGATTAATAGGAATAGTTTTTAAATATGCAAAGCCTTTTTAGCCTATTGTGTGAAATTTTTGTTTTCTGTATACTCTGAACTTCAGTGTGATTAAAGTCTCCATGGGGTGGACACGAATATTCTTACATCTTTGTTACATCCAAAGCAATTTGGTTTCCGTGAAAATCATTCCACTGAATTTGCAAACTGTCTACTCATAGAAAAAATTAAGAAAATGTTGGACACTAGGAGTTGTGTTGGTGCTGTATTTTTAGATCTTAGAAAATCATTTGACACAGTGAATCATTAAATTCTACTGTCTAAATTAAGATATTTGAACTTTTCCTGGGATGTCATTCAGTGGATAAAATCATATTTGGAATTCAGGAAACAATGTGTTTGCATTGACAGTGTCAAATCCACATTTTTGGATATTCCTGTTGGTGTGCCTCAGGGCTCAATACTTGGACCTCTGCTATTTTGTAAGTATATACATGATTTACCAAATTCATGTAAGAAGGCTGAATTTCAAATGTATGCTGGTGTCATCTTCACTGGTGCAAGACGCATCCAAGAGGCAGCCTCTGTTCTCACCTCAGCCATGGCTCCTGTAAATGAGTGGCTTTTGAAATCGTGGCTTCAACTGAATACCAACAAAGCTGTGTGTATGATGTTCACAAAACAAGCACAGGACATGGGGTGTGTTTTTGGAAAAACAGGAATTGAAAATTGTCTCTGAACTGAAGTGCTTTGGTGTGACACTTGACTCCACACTGAGTTTTAAAAGCCACAGTTTAGATTTTGTTATATAGGTAAACTGACAGCATCTTCACAGTCAGCCTCCATGACATTTGTAACAATTATCTTTATCTTTCACCCAGTAAAGATTTAAGAATCAAAGAAGGATATTTTTGTCTTGGTGGTACTGACTTCCCTCCTTAGACTTTTTGCCTCTAGAATAGATGGAGTAAAGTTTTTGTGTGATCATTCTGTTTTGATGGTTATTCAGGCTGTTAAGATTCTATTATTAAATTGTAAAGGAATTAAAGATGATTCACATACTGTTATCATTTTAAAGTAAATAAGTTGCAGTACCTTCTCTGAGGCGGGAACAGTGTGTTTTCCTGTTAAAAAAGACACAGACGAGTCAGTTTGTTCACAAACAGCAATGACTCAAACTCTGAACTGGCTGGTCTTACCACTGACAGATGAAGAGGGCAGCCATTATCAACACGGACACAACATCCACCACAATCCAGATTATTGTGTAGGTCTGATAGGACTGAAATTGAAAAAGGAAGTAACAGAAGTTTAATGTATTTGTGTAAAGAGACTGTCAGTTATCTGGGTTATAAACAACCCCTTGTGGATCATTCAGAAAAGCAAAATCCGACAAGTCTTCTCTATTGTGGTAAAGTAAAATGTTAATATATTTTCTAAATCTTGTCAGAACTGTGAACTTTGGTTTGAGTTTTTTTTAATTAGGATTTTGTCCTGTTGTGTTTGAAAGGTCCCTCGGGTCACACCAGTTTCAGGTTCATGATCCACAGCTGTCTTCAGTTCAGTAAATTGCCTGCAGCCTATTTGTGTGGTTTTCATTTTATCCTTCCCAGCTCATTTGCTCTGTTGTATCACCGTTTTGTTGCTCCTGTGGTTTTTTGTCATGTTTCAATTAATTTATTAAACGTACTTTTCTGCCACTTTGCCTGGTCTCCTGCATTTGGGTCCTCTACTGCTCCTGTCAAATCTGGCTTTTTAAAAAAGATTGATAGAATGGTTCATTTGAAAATCCTAATGATCAGCAATCACATTCTGAAAAAAATCCTAAAGCCTCACTTTGATCATCTTTGATCTATTGTAAAGTGTCCCCAGTGGTCTATTAATTATAATTCTGGTGTTTTCAGGCAAAAAATGAGACAGTTTTTGCAGAGCGGCAGGTGCTTATCAGAAATTTGCCTTTGAGTTGTGGGTGGGACTGTTGGTGTAGAGCAGACATGGGCAAACTACGGCCCGCGGGCCAGATCTGGCCCGCCCCCACATTTGGTCCGGCCCGCTGAACAATATCAGAAAGGCATGATCTTTCTTCCATCTGGCGACATAGATCAAGACCCAAAAAATGGNNNNCCCCCCCCCCCCCCAAAACGCCCAAACTAAAATTTTAAAGCGTTACAACAAATATGATCATATTGACTCACCATGCGATTTTGCAGATCAGTGTGCACGGACAGGATGGACTGAAACTTAGCTTCAAATGTGTCAAAACGCCCATTGAGGCCCCTCAAAATAGACTCAGACATGTCTTTGCATAT
>NC_050521.1:10748043-10748967 GCF_002922805.2 Oryzias melastigma | reverse complement strand
TTCAGGGAACCAAACTGTGCAAATGTTAAACTCATAGACTTTGGTGTGGCTTTAAAAGCAGAAGAACTTGCAACCATGGTGAAAATCCAGGTAACCCCATTCAGAGCACCTGAAGTTATCCTGGGACTATATCCCCTGGATAAAAGCGTTGACATGTGGGCACTCGGCGTAGTGTTGGCCTGTATCTACTATGGACAATATCCTTTTCCTTATCACACTGAATACGACACCATTAGAGCTATGGTGCAGATATTTGGTTTACCTGAACCTAAAGTTTTATGTATGGCAATGCATACGAGAACGTTTTTCATTTGGGACGATGTCTGCGGTTTGAGGCTGCAGACACCAGAAGAACATGAAAGAACCACAGGAAACCGAATAAACGGCGTGAATCGCGTTAGAGGTTTTGATGAAGTGATTGAGGCTCATCAAAGGATGTTTGGCCTGCACGATGTCAATGACCACATCGTTTTCACTGACCTTCTCAAGCGCATGCTGGAGGTCAACCCTCAAAAAAGAATCACGCCGAGTCAAGCCCTGACACATGACTTCATAACCATGAATCATCTGCCAGGAGAAAGCAAGGCCCGGTATGCGACCTCGGCCAGAGGCATCATGGGAACCGACTAGTTTAGAAAAAAATAAATAAATTAAAAAAAAAAAAAAAAGTAGTTAGAATCTGGGGAGGATAGCTTAAATGTAGGAATTTATGTTTTTGGTAGCAAAAAAATTCAAAAGTAGGTTAATACTTCTGTTTTTTTCAATTAGATATTATATTATTTTATTTGTCAAGGTTATTTTTTGTTGTTTTTGGGTTTTTGGTTTAATCTACGTTTATATTTTGATGCCCTGCTATCTACTCCACCCTACCATATCTACCCCAGCCCTCACCCAGAGGGTGGGGCCTCGGGCAGAGGCATCATG
>NC_050521.1:10744531-10745594 GCF_002922805.2 Oryzias melastigma | reverse complement strand
GTAGATTGATCCCCTGCTAGATCTTAAATCTCGGGGATCCCACTCCGGGCGTGGGGAGGAGACTGCCGGGCTCAGGAGACCGGCACCCAAGAGACTAGACCACCAGGCCAAGGTTGCGTGGGTTTTCACCGGGGACTCCGGCTTCCTCCCACCGTCCAAAAACATGCTTCATAGGTTCATTGGTGACTCTAAATTGCCCCTAGGTGTGAATGTGAGAGTGGATGAGTGTGTGATTGAGGCCCTGTGACAGACTGGAGACCTGTCTGGGGTGGACCCTGCCTTTGCCCATCAACAGCCGGGTTAGGCTCCGGAACCCCCGCGACCCCGAAAGGGACAAAACCGGTCAGGAAAGTTAATGAATGTATGAATATTTTATGTAGGATGGCATTCCTGGCACTAGGATACCCTCTGCATTTACCCTGGCTAGGGGGTGGTGCAGATGTCACACTAGCTTATACCCTGTGGAGACTACATTTTTAGAAATCAATTTATTCATTTTTAAGTGAGTCAGTGTAATTTGTTTTTATTTTTTAATTCCTTTTGGGTTTTTTTAATTACTTTCATAATTTTTAAGCCTGTCTGTTTATTCTTTTCTTATTGGCCTTCCTTAATGTAACCCTGACCAGGGATCGGCCCATCAAGCCAAATAGAAACCACCTGAAAGCACTTATTGTGGCGGGGCCGGAGTTCCTTAATCAACATCCGGGTCACAAAGCCACTTCCTCTGGGTTGGGTTTTTGGGGTAAGGCGTGCATGAGTGCGGACGAACGCTGGAGAATCGCGGGAAATTCAAAAGTTCTAGGAGGAAGAAAATCGAGCTTGCATTGGCGGTTGGCACAAACTGGTATGTGAATGGGTCAGAATGAGTTGTCGAGGCATGGATGAGGATGGTGATATAGATTTTGGAGACTGGACGCCAGTCTTACATGGCAAGGGTAGGAAGAAAGTCAGTTCGCAGGCTAGCCACGGGAATAAACGAGGGTTGGAGGGGAACAGCACAGATGATGATGATAGGGCAGTGAGACGAAAAGTTGTGACGGAAGAGTTTAAGGTGATTCTTAAG
>NC_050521.1:10743558-10744486 GCF_002922805.2 Oryzias melastigma | reverse complement strand
CTCCTGCTGCAGAGCTCAGGCGTTCCATATGGCCGCAGACAGCAATTTGCTCCTCATCTGTAAAAATGAGGAAATGCGACACAATATCATGCATGTAGACAGTATTTGCAAGAAGGTAGTGAAGGAAAGGGTGGTATTGGGAGGGAAGAAAGTGTCGCGTGGAGTCATAACTGGCATACCGGTGGATGAGGATCTGGACAAACTAAAGCGAAGTATTCAGGGAGGAGACGTGACCAGGATGAAAAGGCTCACAAGACTGGTGAACGGAGAAAGAGTCGATAGTTTGTCTGTGTTAATCGAGTTTGAGGGGAACAACTTACCTGACAAAATAAAAATCTGTTATTTAAGCTTCATGGTCAGGCCTTACGTGCCTCCTCCTTTACGGTGTTTTAAGTGTCAAAGATTCGGACACATAGCTGCAGTTTGTAGGGGTAAGCAGAGGTGTTTAAAATGCGGAGGGGACCTTAAAATAGAAGACTGTGCAGTCACATCCAAAGAGAAGTGTTGTAACTGTGGAGGTGACCACAGGGTAACTTATCCGGGATGTGAAACCAGGAAGAGAGCTGTGGCCGTGCAACAGATTAAGACTACGCAGAATATCAGCTATGCTGAGGCGGTTAAGAAGCTTCAGAGTGAAACTCCTTCTTCCCAGACTGTCACTAAGGTGGGGTATAAGAAAGGGGAAAGGGAAGAATGTGAAGACTTGACAGTGGAAAAACTAATGCTGTTTATAGCCTATGTGATAAACTGTACGGATCAGGTGAAACACAGAACTGAGAAAATTAAGATAATTGTGAAGGGAGCTGAAAAATTCTTGGGCATGAAATATGGATCCTGGGAACAAGTTCATAAGAGACTTGAACTTCATGGAAAGGGCAGTACTACTGGTGAGAGAACAAACTGCTAATCCTACAGTGGAATGCTAGAA
>NC_050521.1:10740334-10743458 GCF_002922805.2 Oryzias melastigma | reverse complement strand
TCCATGTTACTGAGAGCTCTCTGTTTACACTCTCCCGCTAGCTTCTCCCAGTCTTAACCTAACTTTACTAGTGCAACAAAAATGCCAACCAACATCAGTTATCCGGCCGTGCAGGAAAATAAAGACGTACATGGAAGTATTTGTCTAGAAGTGGATGCATCAGAACAGAGGAAGGAGCTTGTGGCCTGCCGATTGTAGTAGGAATCATTTTCCAACAGCATTTTTTCATCTGCTCTAGATTCACAACAATTTGAATAAAGAAATATTCAGGGATTCAATTTTATCCTTAAGTTTTCAAACATCTGAAAAATGCCTCAAGAATATATTTAAAAGACCAAAAACACAACTTTCATCTTAGTGTGTCTTTAACCTGCAACAGTTAAACTGACATGTATGAGTGCATAGAATTAAACGAAGCCCTTGATGATGTTACCTTCAGGTTTTGACAGATTGCTTCCATTGTGCTTAAAGACATGTCTTCTCCTGCTAGTATTGTGATCTGTGATCTGTTTTGTTTGGAATGACACACTTTTGAGAAATGATTCAATTTTCCACAGCTTTTGCATTGCCTACCTTTAGCCGGGCATCTTTCCTCATTACCGTGTCGGTTTCCACAATATCCGCATCCTCTCGGCATTCCGGTGTTTTCCCGTAGCTTGTCCGTGGCTGAGTATTTTTTTTTAAATTGCCAGTCTTTCCGAGGTGGATTCTTTGATGCTTGTTGTCCAACAGCATGTACGATGTCCTCACGCGTGTTGCTGCTGCTGCTAGAGATGGTCTTCATTTGTGCCTTAGCTATTTCATGTGACCTTGCAATATCCACAGCTTTATCCAATGTTAGTTCGGATCCAACGCTCAGTAGTTTTTCTCTCACGCTGGGTGAATGGATGCCGAACACTATTCGATCACGGACCATCTCTTCACTGTTTGTATAAGCACAGTCTTTTACGAGAAGTCTCAGGTCTGTTACAAACTGTTCCAATGCCTCATTTGCTCCCTGGACCTTTTAGTGGAATTTATAACGAGCAAAAATTATGTTAGCTTTGGGCATGACGTAGGTCTCATACTTGTCGTAGTATGTCTTAAGCACTTTCTTTTCATTTTCAGTTAGTGACCATGTGTTATAAATGATGATGTTACCTTCAGGTTTTGACAGATTGCTCTGATTGTGCTTAAAGGCATCATGTCTTCTCCTGCTAGTATTTTGATCTGTTTAAAATGAAAACACACATTTGAATTGAAGTACAACCATTTCCAAATATTCCAAAAGTATCTGCAAAGTGTGATTAAAGTTTACTCCATCCCAGCCAAACCTGCCATTCCAGCTCCAATCGTGATTTTACAAAACATGTGAAGTTACGCTCACTCCTCTGCAGCACACATTCGATAGTAAAGTCTATTTAAACGGGCTTCTACCTTCAAAATTCTCATCGCTATGACTCAAAGTTTCTACGACCGCTTTTGGACTCTACATACTAAAAAAGCTGCCGTTGAACGTACCAGGTCAGACTTTGACCTATCAGGGAGCTGGATTTGGTAGTGATGTATGGATGGCTTCCGTTTTAACTCATGGAAGTGCAAATCGTATGAAAACTGATTATGAAAGAGAAATGATTAATTACAGTTTGTGCCCAGCCAGAATTCTATGACACCAAATGTTTCACATATCAGAATAGAGCTGTCAAAGAAAAAGCCGGGAGCGAGATTCACATTTCTCACCAAGACTCTTGCAACTGTTGGTGGCGGACCATAGACAGTAGAAAAAGGAAAGAAGTCCCTCAATACTTGTCTGGTGTGAACATGTGTTTATGTGTTCTGTCAAATGCCCAGAGTGAACGTAGCTTCACCCTCATTTGGGCCAATAGTGATTTAGAAGCCAAAACTAAAAACCTACCAGCTCAGTTAGTTGTTTATTTTGTTCTTTTAACTCGCTGACTTCCTTCTCCTGCAAAACAACAATAAACAAATGAGTTTATCTCAAAACGTTTACTGACAAGAACATGTTTCCTTTTGGCCTGAGCATCCCTTGCAAAGGGGATCCACATTTCTGATGACCCACCAAATCATGAACTTTTCTTTCAGTGCAGCTGTTGACATCGGCTGCAGAGCACATGCAGGGCTCGACCTCAACCTGCGGCTCTTCACTATTGACCTTCTTCAAGCTGTTGACACACAGACACATTTACAATAGCAATGCAATACTGACGAAATGCAGTCTATCCAGTTTCCACTCACAAGTTCTGAGTAAAAATATTGGTTTCCATATTGAATTTCTATTCTAAAACCAACTTTGCTTGGCAATGAAAAAACAATATCCAATAACTAGTGATTTAAACTAAAATATAGTTTTGAGCTTTCACAGATAAATACTCAAATCTGAAAACAAAAACTAACAGAAAAGCATTTTTGTTTGTAGTAGGAGGGGCAATGTTCAAACACTCCGAAGATTTCCCACTATAGACAACAGTGATGGACAAAGGCTTACGCTTCCAGCTGTTTTTTCAAGGTGGAGTTGTCCAAGCGGAGAACTGTAATCTCGTCTACGGCGTCTAGAAAGTGCCTAATCATAACGTTTCTGACTCTCATCTGAAAGAATCTGCGGTCCACTTTAACGATGTTCTCCATCATCTCCTTTTGTGATCTGCAAAGTCATACAAAGAGACTGATCAGCATGGTGTTTTTTGATATTGTCATGTGCTTTTTGTTCACTTCGTGGGACTCACATTTCTTCTAAATCCGTCTTTGTTCCCAGTGCTCTGGGTTAACACAAAATGCAGAAAATTCAACAAAGTTAGGAAGAAACAAACAACTAAATGTCAACTATGAACTGTTCAAAAGTACATTTATGTCTCAACATTAGGGCTGCCCAGTGGAATCATTATTGCAACGCTGAGATGACTTGCAATTTATTAACAAAAAGCTAAAAAATGTATAAATTATTTCAATTTTCCTTTTCCGTCCACATGGGAGTCTGCTACTAACATAAAACCAGTGTTGGGACTAACGCCGTTTAAGTATAACGGCGTTACTAACGGAGTTATAAATCAAGTAATTTAGTAATCTAACTAATTACTTTCATCCTCGCTGTAACGCCGTTAGAGTTACTTCGTGTAAATCGCGGCGC
>NC_050521.1:10732896-10738825 GCF_002922805.2 Oryzias melastigma | reverse complement strand
CAGTTCATATGTGAATACTTTTATTTTGTAACTCTGGTCATCACAGTAAAATATTCGGAATATTTTCTGGATATTCCCTGCTTATTTAATTCAAGATATTGTAGCGACCAACGTTGTTGGGGCACTGCTAGCATTGTCTTTAGTGCTGTATTCGGCGTGGTTACGGCCGACAGTAACCGTTTTAAGTTTATTAAAAAGCTTCACAGTTGGAAACGGTCGCCTCCGCTTCTTCATTGCGTCCAGTAGGACATTACAATATATTTATAATGAGTAGAAAAGTAATGAAAGAAAAGTAACGAAAGTGGTTGAAAATAATAAATGGAAGGGCCATAAAAATAGACAACGGTGGAATTAACAATTTCGCGCAATTTATATTTGAACACTAAAAATACATTTAACTAAAAAAGTTTTAACTTTAGGTGACAAAAGCTAAAAAATAAATAAATTTAAAAAAAAGTCAAAAATCATATTTTTTTGGAGGGTTTGGACGGAACTAAATTGTTACGAAAACTTGGTCGTAGTATGCTAGCCTTTAAGCTAAGCTAACGTTCATTCCAGATCCATTAGCTCCGTCATACTTAAATTCGTGGTCTGGTTGTAAATTTCCGTTACTTATGTTCAAGTTATACACAGAAAAACCCGATAAAAAACATTTCTTACCTGTAAGAAAAGTCTCCGTTCAGGTGTAGGAGATCACTCTTCTCTAAGCGTCCTCCTCCTCCAGGAACTCCGTCAGTTGGTGACTCGAAAACGGAAGATTTTTCGAAATAAAAGACAGACGCCGTTGGAACTCAACAAAATCAAACTTAATTTAGCCAAAATTAGAATTACAAAAATTAAACAAATGAATCAATTAAAGCAAATAAACACAAAGATACAACAATGATAAATGTATTACATGTCATTTTCCCACTTAAAAACCCTGGATTTATTTTGAAAGCAACAAGAATGCTTGAGCGAAAAACTATTTTATTTTATTTATGTATTAAATTTTACAATAACTTGTCAAATAACAGGGGTGATTTATCAAAGCACAGGTAATGCAAAATTATAATAGGTTTGTATTGATTAAATTATAGTACACTATTGAACTTTTAGCAAAAAAAATCACTCATTAAATGTTTAATAACGTTTGTTTTACATAATTTATTATCTAAAATGCCTCAAATTAAATCTAAAGGCATGAGGTATTGATAGATGAATAAATTACATAAACTAAACTAAGTTAAGTATTATTATTAATATTATTATTTTCAGATTGTTGAGGCTTCAGAGACCCAAACACTTTCCTTACATTTTTGGGATCATTATAAATGTTAATTCCTTTTAATAAATTTGAGCGATTTAAGAAGGCAATGTTTTTCTCCATCGCTGTGATTTGGATTGAGGTTTAAAAAACACACATCATGTGTCCATTTTGTACAGAAATGTAGGTACTCCCAAAGGGTTCAAAAACGTTCTCTTGCAACTGTAAATACGAAATACTACATGGTACATTAGTCCCTTTAGATTAAGATTGTCTGCAGGTGTTTTAATACATTTACTACACTAAATAATTATTGGAAGAGCTTTAGGACTAATTTACTTAATTTTGTTATTTGTAATCAAGTAAACCTTGAGCATAAACAAAGTTTTCAAACTCAAATTACTTTTTTTTACAGTACACCTGCGCAAATACACAATTGTAAATATGACAAAACAACTATGTGAAACATCCCATCACACGCTTTAATAATCCCTTTCAAATGGAAAAATCAAACACGAAAAATCAACACCTTTAGTGAAACAAATAGACTTAGACACTGGCTTTATTGATCCCTTTGGGATGGCACCGTTGTTCAGCAGCTTACAGAAGTATACATAATAAAAATCTCAATGTACAACTAGATTTGCAATTCCTTGAAGAAATTGCGTCTGATTGCTGAAAGCAATAGCGCTTTGAAGCATTTTACAGCTGCAAGTGTGAAAGACCTTCTGTACGACCTTCACGCCAAGTTTCATCCACGTAGCTCAATTACCTTTGAAGATATTACATAAAACACTTGGAATAGGTTGTAGCGCCACCTACGGGAATATTGTTGTCAAAGTTGTTGCATTGACTTATCTTAGATTGTGGAAGCAGTCTTGAAAATTTGGTGAAGTTATGAGAAACTCTCAAGGGGCTGCAGCATTGCAAACATTACAATCTCTCCCGTCTAATTTGCATAACGTGTTCCGCAAAAACGGTACGGAAATATGCAAAACGGATATCACCACTGGATTTGTGGTCGTCTAAATAGGGTATGTGCTGAACATTGCAAAGATTAGTCAAAGTATGTGACATAAGGAGTCAAAAAAGTGTTTTGTGAAATATCGTAACTTGTGAAAAATTCGTACACAATAAAGATCACTGATGAATATTCACTATTACTTCAGTATTCAATGATTCATAAAGGAGTAAAAGCTAGTGTCCAAGACAAATGCACTTGGAAAATAAGGCCAAAATATTTTCGTGCTACAAGTGACCACCTGGTGGCGCAATAGAGACATATTTGATAGAGTATATAAAGATTGCTTAGAAGTATCTACTTACAAAGTTTCATACCAATATGACTAACAATTTCCAAGATATAGGGGTTTAAAATGTGTCTATGGTATTTTCAATATAAAAAACAATAACTACAAAATTCATATAAAATCGAATTTGACACCAAATGGTACGAAATTTAAAACCAAGCATGTCTTTGGACAGCTTAACAAACTACAAGTGGTTGCATTTTGATATCTGCAATTACTAAGAAGAAAGAAGAACTACACCAAAGTTAGCTAATCCTTCTTAAGTCACCACTAGGAGGCCTATGCGAGCTACTTTTTCTAGTATGTTATACAAGACTCCACATACAACATATATGATCATTTTTGTTTAGCTAGGTTAAGTACTTGTGGAAATATAGGGCTAAACACAATTGCCTAAATTATAGCGCCACCTATTGGAATATTTTCACAATTCTTTTGATAATTCTTTATCACTCTAAGATGAACTTATATTTTTAGATTTATGAAGTTCTGACAATCTGTATAGGATTTAGAGCGTTTTAAAGTGTAGGACCACACCCACCTCATTAGCATTACGATTTTTACAAAAACGGTAAGGACCTTCGCCAAAAGAGTGGTACCATTGGACTCGGGGTAGTCCAAATAGGGTATATACCAATTTTCATAAAGTTTGGTGAAACTATGTTGAATAGGGACCCAAAAACAAGTTTTACAAAAAATCGCAAATTGCGAAAAATCTAAGTAGACGGAAGTGGGTGGTCCTTGAGGAAACTTTTTTCTCCAGAATCCAAGGAAGCTCTGGGAAAAGAAAGAAAAAGTTTTCGTCATACGGCGTATGAATGCCAACCCAAAACGCGTTTTGTACTACCATTGACCACCTGGTGGCGCTATTGAGCCAAAATTGTTACAGCTTATAGAACTTTTGGGAACATTATATGTCAGGAAGTCTTGTACGAATATCTTTAGTATTTTGTGAGTTATAAGCTTTCAAAACTTGGTCCCATTGACTTCCCATGCAAAAAAAAGTCATAAAAATATTAATATAAAATCATTCATAACTCCAATCACTACCAAACGTAATAGCAGACTGCTCCCAAAGGAGCTTTACAAACTACTTTTGGAATCATTTTAATATCTTTAAAACTCTAGGACTAAAAGCATTAACAATTTTTGACGGAATAAAATATAATAAAAATAATAATAAAATGTAATAAAGAATTACAACAACATACTCTGATTGCTTTCAGCAATCAGACAATAATAAAGTACAACAACATCAAGAAGAGCAAAGTATGTATAGAAAACACAAACAATACAAACAAACAATTTTTGGCTTCAACATAAATTGGTAAACAAGAACCTTTTCCTACAGAAACTTTTAATTTAAAACTACATTTTAAGGGAAGGGGGGTTTGAAGGTACAAAAGTAAACTGTGCAAAAATAGACATTTCGATGCAAAGCTCATGGAGAAAACATGCGGTAAGGCAGAGCATGCTCGAAAGAGAATATGAAACAGGAGAAACAATGTGTCACATACAGACCCTTCAACATCGTGTTTCCAAAATGATGAATAGTCGGTAAACGTCAGCGTGTTTGGCAATATTTAGTACTTCTGGATTTAAATTTAAGATGCGCTGCTCCATGGACTTTAAGACATCACTTTAAAACCAACAGCTGCCCCCTCAGTGTTAAATCAACACAACAATGAATGAGAAAACTCATAGATATATTGTGCATTCTCCTGATGTTCATATTGCAGAACAGATTGTGTGTTTCTCCTGATGTTCATATATTATCAACTGAGATTCAAAGCGGTTCGCTTTCCCGTGAGAACCAAGGTCACTACCCTGCAGAAGGATGTGGAGCTGCCCATCTCCAAAACGTGTGAACCCAAATTGCTATTACCTTATGAGGAATAGCAGAAACTTCCGCCTGAAACATGATTGGATATGCAAATGCCTGTAATGCTCATGTCATCTGTCAATAAAACCAGCCTGTTGCTTCCGGACGACAGGATCTTGAAGCACAGAGTTGTGCAGAATCTAATCCTCCCGCGGCAAAGGTGAAACGTACAAACAGGGTTTGTCTGGATATCACCCTCATCTGAACAGCGTTCCTTTCTCTGGACCCACCAGAAAGAGAACTGGGAGTTCTGCTCTCTACAATATATAACAGCAAAACAGTGAATACAAAGAAGTTTCTGATTGTGAAAAAAAGCAAATAAGAAGCTATTTTAATCAGGGAGAGTGTAAACTGATCCTGCTTTGGTTTGGATTAATAAACGCCAGATCTGTCATGAACAAAACGTTTATCCTGAAAGACTTTTTTAATGCCCAGAGGTTAGACTTTCTGGGCATTGTGGAAAGTTGGATCCCTCCTGGTCAATCAGGTGTTTTGCTGGAACTTTTACCTGATGACTGCTTGTGCTTTAATGTCCCAAGATCTGAGGGCAGAGGTGGTGGGCTAATTTGCATTTTAAAGTCACATTTTAATTTTAGACACCTTTCACCACCATTGCTATATGACTCCTTTAAGTTTTGTCTTTTTGATTCAGGCCCATCCTCTTCTTTCTTAGGACTTTTGATTTATCGTCCTCCTAAGTTCAATGCTACGTTTTTAGCAGATTTTTCTGAACTGTTGTACACTTTTATGCCTAAATATGAGTATGTATTAATTTTGTGTTATTTTTATATTCATGTGTGCTGCCCTGACAAACCGCTTGTTAAAGACTTTTTTAATGTTTTGGATTATTTTAATCTTGTACAGTGGGTTTCTGATCCAACACACAGTCATGGACATACGCTGGATTTAGCTTTGTCTTTTGGGTCTCCTACAACCTCTGTAAAGGGGGTGAAGACAGCCTTTTCTGATCACTCAGCCGTTTTATTAGACTTTATCTTGCCACTCAGAATTGTCCACAAACCTGCTCCTGTCAGATAGGTTCAGGGGTTAGATGAAGAGAAAGCTGCTGAATTCTCTGCTCTGTTTTCGTTGGAGTGGCCATGCTTATACTCATCCCAGATCACTTCCCACTCTTTCCTCCTTCAGTTTGAACTGCTGTGTGCTCAAATCTTGGATGAGATTGCCCCTTTCACCTGTAGAAAACCAAGGCGCATGCATGAACGCTGGATCTCGAAAGAAATACGCGCCTTGAGACGGGACTGCAGGACAGCTGAAAGAAAACTGAAAAAGGATGGACTCCAAATTTCTCACGATCTTCTCAGAGACAAACTGTACCTGTATAATGAAGCTGTTAAAAATGCTAGAAGACAATCCATCCATCCATCCATCATCTTGACCGCTTCGTCCCTTTCGGGGTCACGGGGGTGCCGGAGCCTATCCCGGCCACTGATGGGCGAAGGCGGGGTACACCCTGGACAGGTCGCCAGTCTG
>NC_050521.1:10730893-10732796 GCF_002922805.2 Oryzias melastigma | reverse complement strand
AAACTGTTCAAGACACTAGTCTGGATAAATCAAATTGGCTGTTATGACCACATCAAACTGCAACAGTTTTGCTGAGAGGGTCTCCTCACCACGGTGGCTTCAAGCTGGACTTGGACTGGACTTTCAGACAAAGCTCACCAGACAGAGGTGTTTCTCATGAGGCAGATGAGATGAAGAAAGCAGCAGCAGCTTTGGTGCAGGGTGTAGGAGGACGGTCGAAGACTCTTCTGGAGCTCACGACTGGATGTGGCTGAAGTTCTGGTGGTCAGCTGGGTTTGCACAGCCAAAGGAGTGGATGGTCGTCCAAAAAGCGTGCTGGATTTAAAGTTCACTGGAGTTTAGTCTCAAAGCGGATCGTTCAATCAGTTTCAAAAATAAGAAGCACAAATGGTGATGAGCTTCAAAATAGTCAAAAGAAAATGCATGACGGTTACCAAAAAGATAAAGTAAAATAAAAACGGTCTTAGCACAAACTTAGTTAAGTGGGGTAAGTTGAAATAAAAACAAGACCAAAAAGATTGGAAGAAGTTTCCCTCTTCTTCCTAGAGCTGTTCTGAGCTCCAACCTGAACCCCAACAGAGCTCAAACTGAATCAACCTTTTGACCTCAGAGGAGGCCTTGCTATCGGCCAATGGCTGCAGGCACACGTCTCCAGTGGATCTAACAGCTTCATGTTTCCATCAAAAATGTTTAAACTATTTGAGAAAAATAAGTTATTTCTCTTAAATGTTCTGAGCATTCAAAGATGTGTTATCATCAAAGTGTATTTCATGGTAAAAGGAAAGTGTTGTGAAAACAAAACAATCATGAAATACTTTTGTGATAAACAAGTTGCATATTTACATCAGAATGAGTTTAGTTTAATTAAAGTTTAACAATCAACATTCAAATTCTTAATGAATAAACAATCAACTATAAGAAGATTTCTCATAGAAAATGATAAACTACATGTAATTCTAATGTTTCTTAATTGTCAAATAAAGAGGATCAAACTTGAATTATATTCCATTCCATTAACTCTTAAAATACAGTTCATCGATACATGATTAAATGTTGTCTAAACTCATATTCAGATGCAATTCACACATTTATGAACATAAAAGATTATAGTTGAAAAGTTTTCTGCTTCCTGTTGAAATTTGTGAGTAAAGTTCAGTAATTTTCATGTCAGTTTATTCACATTCAACAAATCAAATAAAATAACAGATTTTTAGAATCTTTATTTGTGAATAAAAGAAATGTTCATCTCAGATTTGTTCAGAGCTGAGTCTCTGGGTTCTCCCATAGGTCTAGGTGTCGTAAAGTCATAAACCTTACACTCCAAAGAAGTCTGCAATCAGTCTTTCAGCGAGTGGAACAGAAAGGATTCTTTGAAGACCTTTAAGGATAAAACCCTGTTTCCGTAGATCCTTTTTATAGGAGTTGTCCAGCGTATTCCTTATCAAGAAACAGGGCTTGGGAGGTAACAGACACTATGGGATCCAGGCCACATTTGGGGAACCTTACCATCCAAATGTCAAATGTCTCGATAAAATCTCCAAAGAGGGTATTTTATGGCATTGGAAGGTCTGGGTCTTGGACTCTATTCCTGATTATAGTGGACTCACAGTTTTTCCTTAACTTCTCATCCTTTGAGAAATTAAACAAGTCAGAAAGCAACATAGCATGCTAAGCAGGCTAATAGCAGAATAGCATAGAATAGAATAGAATAGAATAGAATAGAATAGAATAGAATAGAATAGAATAGAATAGAATAGAATAGAATAGAATAGAATAGAATAAAAATAGAATAGAATGTGACCTAGAAAAGACTGTGCTACTGCTAATCCATGCAGAGTCAGTTGCCGTTTTGGATTTCACAAAATAAACAGATACATATTTGTCTTATTGAAGACAAAAAAAC